>NC_048587.1:56264473-56539473 GCF_013265735.2 Oncorhynchus mykiss
AGAAGTCCAGCATCACGGGGTCGAGTTGCAAAGAAAAATACATATCTCGGACTGGCCAATAAAAATAAAAGATTAAGAACGGGGTATGGTACTGTTGTTGCACTCTAACTATGGCTAAAATTAAGTTTAACATTATATATTTTTTACCTAGGCAAGTCAGTTAAGAACAAATTCTTATTTTCATTGACAGCCTAGGGGTATGTATTTACTGCCTGTTCAGGTGCAGAACGACAGCTCGGGGGTTTGAACTTGCAACCTTCCGGTTGCTAGTCCAACACTCTAACCACTAGGCTACCCTGCCGCCCTGATGAACTGTAACACTGCTGGGTTTTTCACACTCAACAGTTTCACGTGTGTATCAAGAACGAATCACTGCCCAAAGGACATCCGGCCAACTTGACACAACTGTGGGAAGCATTAGCGTCAACATGGGCCAGCATCTCTCTCTCGATGACACACACGATCATGGAATTTTGGATGACTGCAATTGGCCAGCCAAATGACTGCGATCACCATAATAACTATGGGAATAGCAACACATGTTCTCCTCTCCACTACTGACGGCACATGCTGGAATTGAAATATAGATAGAACAGGCATCCCCATTCAAGTTGATGATGGAATAATGGTTGGACTGGCCGCCATTGCGAGTGTACCCATAGGAGCTGTTGATTCAACTCAACTGACATTACAAAAAAATCCATTCCATTGCATGAGCCCCATCAGTTATTAATATCATTTGAATGACCGTTCTACATTAGCATGGACATTATTGCATCACAATACCGGGCAGCCATTGCAACTGTACCCATGAGTTTACCAGTCAAATTGCCAGGCTTAGAGGTTCCAAGCCTGTTATTCATTTTATTTCTTTATGCTGCTGCTGCATTGTGGGGGGTATTGTATAACCAAAGACTCTTTGCTTTTTTCAGCAAAGAGCAACAAAGTTTCATCACTTTGTTAAAGGTCCGATGCAGCCGTTTTTATCTCAATATCAAATCATTCCTGGGTAACAATTAATGTCCTTACTTGATTGTTTTAAATTAAATGGTCAAAAAGAAATCAAAATTGTTTTTAAGGAAAGAGTTCTTTCTCAAACAAGAATTTTGCTATGACTATATGTGATTGGTCTGAGTGGGGAGGTGAAAACTGAAAACTAGCTGTTATTGGCAGAGAGGTTTGGAACTCACTTTCTTATTGGTCTATTAAATAATTGACTCCCTGGTGATGTCACTAGGCAGCCCAAAACAGGCTGACAATTATGTTGGTATTTTCAAACAGCGCTTACACTTAAAAGGCATTATTGTCATTTTCACAATATTATTCCAACCTCATAGTATGGAGGGAAAAAAACACAGGTGAATCATGTTTTTGACTGCACTGGGCCATTAAGAGTCTATGTTAAGGCCGACCCAGACTTCACCGCACGAATGCCCTGCCATCCCATCTTCATGTAATCTGGACCCTTTCTTTCTAAAATGATCTGCCAAAATTGTTGCCACCCCTATTACTAGCCTGTTACACCTCTCTTTCATGTCGTCTGAGATTCCCAAAGATTGGAAAGCAGCTGCGGTCATCCCCCTCTTCAAAGGGGGGGGACACTCTTGACCCAAACTGCTACAGACCTATATCTATCCTACCCTGCCTTTCTAAGGTTTTCGAAAGCCAAGTCAACAAACAGATTACCGACCATTTCGAATCTCACCATACCTTCTCTGCTACGCAATCTGGTTTCCGAGCTGTTCATGGGTGCACCTCAGCCACGCTCAAGGTCCTAAACGATATCTTAACCGCCATCGATAAGAAACATTGGCCAAGGCTTTCGACTCTGTCAATCACCACATCCTCATCGGGAGATTCGAAAGCCTTGGTTTCTCAAATGATTGCCTCGCCTGGTTCACCAACTACTTCTCTGATAGAGTTCAGTGTGTCAAATCGGAGGGTCTGCTGTCCGGACCTCTTGCAGTCTCTATGGGGGTGCCACAGGGTTCAATTCTTGGACCGACTCTCTTCTCTGTATACATCAATGCGGTCGCTCTTGCTGCTGGTGAGTCTCTGATCCACCTCTACGCAGACGACACCATTCTGTATACTTCTGGCCCTTCTTTGGACACTGTGTTAACAACCCTCCAGGCAAGCTTCAATGCCATACAACTCTCCTTCCGTGGCCTCCAATTGCTCTTAAATACAAGTAAAACTAAATGCATGCTCTTCAACCGATCGCTGCCTGCACCTGCCCGCCTGTCCAACATCACTACTCTGGACGGCTCTGACTTAGAATACGTGGACAACTACAAATACCTAGGTGTCTGGTTAGACTGTAAACTCTCCTTCCAGACCCACATCAAACATCTCCAATCCAAAGTAAAATCTAGAATTGGCTTCCTATTTCGCAACAAAGCATCCTTCACTTATGCTGCCAAACATACCCTTGTAAAACTGACCATCCTACCAATCCTCGACTTCGGCGATGTCATTTACAAAATAGCCTCCAATACCCTACTCAACAAATTGGATGCAGTCTATCACAGTGCCGTCCATTTTGTCACCAAAGCCCCATATACTACCCACCATTGCGACCAGTACGCTCTCGTTGGCTGGCCCTCGGTTCATACTCATCGCCAAACCCACTAGCTCCATGTCATCTACAAGACCCTGCTAGGTAAAGTCCCCCCTTATCTCAGCTCGCTGGTCACCATAGCATCACCCACCTGTAGCACGCGCTCCAGCAGGTATATCTCTCTGGTCACCCCCAAAACCAATTCTTTCTTTGGCCGCCTCTCCTTCCAGTTCTCTGCTGCCAATGACTGGGACGAACTACAAAAATCTCTGAAACTGGAAACACTTATCTCACTCGCTAGCTTTAAGGACCAGCTGTCAGAGCAGCTTACTGCAGATTACTGATTACTGCACCTGTACATAGCCCACCTATAATTTAGCCCAAACAACTACCTCTTTCCCTACTGTATTTATTTTATTTTATTTATTTATTTATTTATTTTGCTCCTTTGCACCCCATTATTTTTATTTCTACTTTGCACATTCTTCCACTGCAAATCTACCAGTTTTACTTGCTATATTGTATTTACTTTGCCACCATGGCCTTTTTTTGCCTTTACCTCCCTTATCTCACCTCATTTGCTCACATCGTATATAGACTTGTTTCTACTGTATTATTGACTGTATGTTTGCTTTACTCCATGTGTAACTCTGTCGTTGTATGTGTCGAACTGCTTTGCTTCATCTTGTCCAGGTCGCAATTGTAAATGAGAACTTGTTCTCAACTTGCCTACCTGGTTAAATAAAGGTGAAATAAATAAATAAAATTTTTAAAAATGCAGCGGACATGAGTCAGTCATGGTCACGTGATGAGCTAGCCCTGCCTGCGAGCTTCAAACCCAGTGTCTGCCTCAGCCAAAAAGGGACTTCACTCTTGGTTTAATAGTCTAAGATGTTTGTCGCTCCTGTGGGAGACCTGTGATCATGCCCTGCGTTTTACATTAGTGTCCATTAGTGTCCAATGTGGGGGTGGTTTTTCATGGGGGAGGAGGTCAAATGGGGGAGAATATAGGGGACATGAGTGAGTCATGGCCATGTGATGAGCTAGCCCCACCTGCAATCTTCAAAACCAGTGTAGGCCCTCGGCCGAAAGGGAATTGTCTAATGGTCTAAGATGTTTGTTGATTCCGTGGGAGACCCCGATTCATTTCCCGCATGCTACAGTCAGCTTTTTGTTCCACAAAATATTAATGGTTATGACAGTTGTTTAATTTTCATGACGTTCTTTCTCCATAACCATTGGTTACATGGTACTTGTGCCAGCCCTAATGGTGGGAAGATGTGATAAACTGTGGTTGGAAGTATTTATTAGGCTATAATCATTCATGCTTAACGGATTCACAAACAAACAAATTCTTATTTACAATGACGGACAAACCTGGACAACGCTGGGCAATTGTGCGCCACCCAATCATGAAGGTTAGAGAAAGCGACAAAGTGCCAGCAACCATTCCATTTTGAACATAGCAAACACCTTAAACTTAAACTAGACAAGTCCCTCGCTTGACATTCTGAGAAATATAATACAACTCAACCCAATATAATCTTTCAACTCAATAGGAGATAGATATTGACCTTTCTTAATTTTTTTTAACCTTTATTTTACTAGGCAAGTCAGTTAAGAACAAACTCTTATTTTCAATGACGGCCTAGGAACAGTGGGTTAACTGCCTGTTCAAGGGCAGAACGACAGATTTTGTACCTTGTCACATCGGGGATTTGACCTTTCGGTTATTAGTCCAATGCTCTAACCACTAGGCTACCTTGCCGCCCATTAATGTCTGTCTTAAGAGAGTAGGGTAGAGATAGTAGGATCATATTGACCTTTCTTAATGTCTGTCTTAAGAGAGTAGGGCAGAGATAGTAGGATCATATTGACCTTTCTTAATGTCTGTCTTAAGAGAGTAGGGCAGAGATAGTAGGATCATATTGACCTTTCTTAATGTCTGTCTTAAGAGAGTAGGGCAGAGATAGTAGGATCATATTGACCTTTGTTAATGTCTTTCTTAAGAGAGTAGGGCAGAGGTCGTTTCGGTCAGTGTGGTCAGTGTTGAAGTACAACGTATCCTGTGACTGACCCTCCCTGGCAGGATGGAAGGGACAGCTGGAGGTCCTGGGTGAGAGGCGATGTGAGGGGGACGCTAAACAATCAATCAGGTCAGCCGGTCACCTGACACCAGCCCTGACACAATGCATGCGTCACCCCCGGCAACTCATAGGTCACAACACAGTGCCGCAGCGCTGCTGACCGCGCCCACATGTCACCCCTCCACCGTCACGCCTGTCAATCACAGGAAGGGTCCGGCACACACAGGGTGGACAGTCACACATACTGTACAATGTGGTGGCTGGTGGTGGCTGGTCAGTGTGTGTGCGTGTGTTAAATGTTCAAATGTTCAAATGGGCATACAATGTGAACAGCCGTTTGTGACTCGGTATTAACTGTGTACTGTGTAGTAGGCTACGTATAAGCCTACTAATTATCCAAATATTTCAGAAGCAATAAAAAAAAATAAAAAAAAATGTCTTAACAGTCCATTGGAAATATAAACCCTGTGGCCTTTAAAAATATCAACACCACTGATTCAGATTAGAGAAATCATAGGCTAAATACCTTCAGCATACAGTCGAAGAGTAGGAGAATCAATCATCAATACTGTTAAGGCCCACTTTTATCAACTTTCTAAAATGCAATAGTTTAAAAAGCAATGTTTTTTTTCCAATCCATTAAAACAACACCATTTACAATCAACTGACACTATCACCAACAGTTCAGTTTAAAGTGTTATCTCCAGGAGCTTTTGTCCCCTGACTGATGCTGTACCCAGCTGCATAAAAACATACTGACCACAACTTAACACTCTGCCCTTAATACACTGCCTCCCTGACTGCCTGACTGACCGCCTTCCTGACTGTCTGACTGCCTTCCTGACTGCCCAGGGTAGCCTAACGTGCTAATTTAAAAGAGGCAAATGTTTGCTCACACATGCCTCCTGTCACAACACATTCAACACATTCGACAACCTTTCCCTTTAAACATGATGTCAAGAAAAGGTTCATTTTTACTGGAATCAGCTAGCAGGTCACTGCTGCAGAAATTAACACTCCGTGACAATCCCGAGTCACAAAATTAACACTCCGTGACAATCCCGAGTCACAAAATTAACACTCCATGACAATCCTGAGTCACAAAATTAACACTCCGTGACAATCCCGAGTCACAAAAGTAACAACAACGCTCTCGACATGAACAAAACAGTGCCTGAATGGAAAGGAGAACACCATGACTGCAGCTTTGCACCCCAGCTGCAACTCACTCATTCTGTCTCTGTCTCTGTCTCTGTCTCTCTCTGTCTCTGTCTCTCTCTCTCTCTCTCTCTCTCTCTCTCTCTCTCTCTCTCTCCTGCCTCTCAGGGCAGGGAGCCGCTGTCACGGCAGAGGAACGCCTGTCAATCTCAGGGCCTAATCCAATGGCACGTCTGCTGGGGACATGTCACATATGTTAAGAGGAGCAGAGGGGGAATGACTGGGGGGACAGAGACCAGGGCGAGAGGAGAGGATGAGTGCAGGGTGGCAGGGGGCCCTGTGACAGACCCACTGTGACAGGTGGCCCTGGACCAACTGAGTAACCAAGCTGCCACAGGGGGGTGGGGGTTAGCTAACTTCGCCCCTTGATGTGACTAGCATTCAGAAGTGGCACATAGGGAGTGGGCTGAGGGAAATGCCACGCACTGTCACAGAGTTCAACTCACAGTGATCTTGGGATATTACTCAAAGATCACTCATCTTTACACAGATTTACATAAACAGTTTGGGGCACAGTGGACAATGGGACATTAACATTAAATGTATCATAGTCCAAATAGTCATAAAATACTATACACAGACTAATCTTTGACCCAAAATTAAGGCAGTTATACAATTTTAAAAACATTACAAGTACATTCATTATTTTATCTGATCAAGCACAATTTTTTCCAAAACTTTACTAAGGGTTGGAAACAGGCTGATTGGTTGGCTATTTGAGCCAATAAAGGGGGCTTTAATATTCTTAGGTAGGGGAATGACTTTTGTTTCCCTCCGGGCCTGAGGGCACACACTTTCTGGCAGGCTTAAATTGAACATATGGCAAATAGGAATGGCAATATCGTCCGCTATTATCCTCAGTCATTTTTCATCCAAGTTGTCAGACCCCGGTGGCTTGTCATTGTTGATAGACAACAATAATTTGTTCACCTCTTCCACGCTCACTTTACAATTCTTGTCTTTCATAATTTGGTCAGATTTGGTCAGATATACTTGGATGTGTAGTGTCTGGCATGTCATGCCTAAATTTGCTAATCTTTCAAATGAAAAAATTATTCAAGTTGTTGCCAATATCAGTCAGATTTGCGATGAATGAGCCATCTGATTCAATGAATAATGGAGCTGAGTTTGCTTTCTTCCCCAAAATTTCATTGAAGATAATGTTGTGTCTTTGGCTATGTCGGATTAAGTGATGACATGCTATTCTATAAAATAATTTCTCCGTAATTAATATTACCTGATTGAGCTAATCATGTAAATGTAATTAACTAGAGAGTCGGGGCACCACAAAATAATATTTATAGAGCTGTTAACTTCCGAATAAACTCTTAAAGACCTAGTAATATTTTACATCAATAGCAGTCAATATTAATCGTCACCATAATTCAGTCTCATCTGAAAGTTGTAAATTCTTGGGTATCTTCACGAACCCTGGCTAACAAGTTGAATCAGCAATGCAAAATTGAGTTTAATTATTTATTTACTAAATACCTAACTAATCACACAGAATTACACATAATTAATCATAACTTGATTACAAATTACGTCATAAAGGAAAACTTCGGGAAGGTTGGTGGTAGATGGAAGGCCTTGTTGCCAAACCAAGTCCGTTGAAGAATGTCTCTGGTGGTCAATTTGATACGTTGTAGTAACGTCATTTTGTGATAGACGGGATACTCTGTCTGTTCCTTCTTAAACCTTGTTTGCATCTGCTGTTGCTAACTCAACGGCTATGAGAAATCACTTCTGTAGTGAATAAGAGTTCAAAGTTTATACCATCCGCACCAAAGCTCACGCTGATTTTGGCTTCGTTCTGTAGTTATTATCTGAACCGTTCTGACATCGGACCGTCGTCCTCACATCCTCGGAACAGGAGGTTATATTGTCGTCAAGGCTTTATATAGGAAGGGAGAGGAGGGCATGTTTGAAAAGTTTTATAGACCATGTCCATCCACAGGGGCGGGCCACTGGTTGAGCAGAGCCCTAACCTTATCAAAACCCAAATCTCACATTTTAGAAGCTAAAATCACATTTCATCCCATCACAAATAATTTCATATTCAAACATTTAAATTGCACAACGATTCCATGTGAATCTGATAACTATAATGTGTAGACTTTGCACTGTATAGTTACTCATCCTATCATTGATGAGAATGTCTCGGATGACAACCGAACTGACATCATATTCATTAAGTACCACCGCATATGTTCAATTGGTCGGATTACCAGAATATAGTTCATTTCCCCCCACCTTCTGATGTTTCCAGAATCTCTATGTTAACCAAGTGGTTTGCAAATGTAACATCAGTAGGGTAGAGAGAGGAAAAAGGGGGGAAGAGGTATTTATGACTGTCATAAACCTTCCCCCAGGCCAACGTCATGACAGTACTCCAAAGCTTTTTATTATTATTCTTTATGTAATTTATCTTTGTTTCATAGTGTAGTTTATTTTTATTCAGTTTAGTCACATGATTTCTCAATTTGCTTGCTTGTTTTCATTGCTACACTGGGAGGCTAAGCAGAAGTAGATATTATTATGTTATTTAGGTTAGTGCAGGGTGAGCTGCACACAGTGGACTTCCTACTAGGGCACACCGCCTCAGTGCTAACGGCATACATCTGGTTCATAGACACATGATTGCTTCATACAATAGCTTTAGGATCAGCAGAGGCAGTTAGAGGGACACAAATTAGGTTACTTACTGCCAATCAAATCAAATTTTATTTGTCACATGCGCCACATAGAACAGGTGTAGTAGACCTTACAGTGAAATGCTTACTTACAAACCCTTAACCAACAATGCGGTTTTAAGAAGAAAAAATGTTAAGAAAGTATTTTCTAAAATAAACTGAATAAAAAAAATACTAAAAATAGAAAAATGACAAATAATTAAGGAGCAACAATAAAATAAGAGTAGCTATATACAGGGGTTACCGATACAGTCAATGTGTGACGGTACTGGTTAGTCAAGGTAATTGAGGTAATATGTATATGTAGGTCAAATCAAATCCAAATCAAATCAGATTTATTTATATAGTCCTTCTTACATCAGCTGATATCTCAAATAGCTGTACAGAAATCCAGCCTAAAACCCCAAACAGCAAGCAATGTGCCGGGTGGAGATTATAACAGAACATGGCCAAGATGTTCAAATGTTCATAAATGACCAGCATGGTCTAATAATAATAATCACAGTAATTGTCGAGGGTCCAGCAAGTCAGCACTTCAGGAGTAAATGTACTCAAGATATAACAAACTGACCCTAGCCCCCCGACACATAAACTACTGTAGTATAAATACTGAAGGCTGAGACAGGAGGGTACAGGAGACACTGTGGCCCCATCCGATGATACCCCCGGACAGGGCCAAACAGGAAGGATATAACCCCACCCACTTTGCCAAAGCACAGCCCCCACACCACTAGAGAGATATCTTCAACCACCAACTTACCATCCTGAGACAAGGCAGAGTATAGCCCACAAAGATCTCCGCCACGGCACAACCCAAGGGGGGGCGCCAAACCCAGACAGGAAGATCACGTCAGTGACTCAAACCACTCAAGTGACGCACCCATCCTAGGGACGGCATGAAAGAGCACCAGTAAGCCAGTGACTCAGCCCCTGTAATAAGGTTAGAGGCAGAGAATCCCAGGAGAGAGGGGATCCGGCCAGGCAGAGACAGCAAGGGCGGTTCGTTGCTCCAGAGCCTTTCCGTTCACCTTCACACTCCTGGGTCAGACTACACTCAATCATATGACCCACTGAAGAGATGAGTCTTCAGTAAAGACTTAAAGGTTAAGACCGAGTCTGCGTCTCTCATATAGGTAGGCAGACCATTCCATAAGAATGGAGCTCTATAGGAGAAAGCCCTGCCTCCAGCTGTTTGCTTAGAAATTCTAGGGACAATTAGGAGGCCTGCGTCTTGTGCCTGTAGCGTACGTGTAGGTATGTACGGCAGGACCAAATCGGAAAGATAGGTAAGAGCAAGCCCATGTAATGCTTTGTAGGTTAGCAGTAAAACCTTGAAATCAGCCCTTGCCTTAACAGGAAGCCAGTTCAGGGAGGCTAGCACTGGAGTAATATGATCACATTTTTTGGTTCTAGTCAGGATTCTAGCAGCCGTATTTAGCACTAACTGAAGTTTATTTATTGCTTTTTCCGGGTAGCAGGAAAGTAGAGCAGTAGTCTAACCTAGAAGTAACAAAAGCATGGATTCATTTTTCTGCATCATTTTTTGACAAAAAAATTCAGATTTTTGCAATGTTACGTAGATGGAAAAAAGCCGTCCTTGAAACAGTCTTGATATGTTCATCAAAAGAGAGATCAGGGTCTAGAGTAACGCCGAGGTCCTTCACAGTTTTATTTGAGACAACTGTACAACCATCAAGATTAATTGTCAGATTCAACAGAAGATCTCTTTGTTTCTTGGGACCTAGAACAAGCATCTCCGTTTTGTCCGAGTTTAAAAGTAGAACGTTTGCAGCCATCCACTTCCTTATGTCTGAAACACAGGTTTCTAGCGAGGGCAATTTTGGGGCTTCACCATGTTTCATTGAAATGTACAGCTGTGTGTCATCCGCATAGCAGTGAAAGTTAACATTATGTTTTCGAATGACATCCCCAAGAGGTAAAATATATAGTGAAAACAATAGTGGTCCTAAAACGGAACCTTGAGGAACACCGAAATGTACAGTTGATTTGTCAGAGGACAAACCATTCAGAGACAAACTGATATCTTTCCGACAGATAAGATCTAAACCAGGCCAGAACTTGTCCGTATAGACCAATTTGGGTTTCCAATCACTCCAACAGAATGTGGTGATCGATGGTATCAAAGGAGCACGAGGACAGATAAAGAGCCTCGGTCTGACGCCATTAAAAGGTAATTTACCACCTTTACAAGTGCAGTCTCAGTGCTATGATGGGGTCTAAAACCAGACTGAAGCATTTTGTATACATTGTTTGTCTTTAGGAAGGTAGTGAGTTGCTGCGCAACAGCTTTTCCCCAAAAAATTCAGAGGAATGGAAGATTCGATATAGGCCAATAGTTTTTTATATTTTCTGGGTCAAGATTTGGTAGAGGTAAAGTGACTGCCGTATGCATGGATAATAAACAGAAAGTAGCAGCAGCGTAAAAATGGGGAGGGCGGGACAATGCAAGTAGTCTGGGTAAGCCATTTGATTAGCTGTTCAGGAGTCTTTTGGCTTGGCGGTAGAAGCTGTTAATAAGAAGCCTTTTGGACCTAGACTTGGCGCTGAGGTACCGCTTGCCATGCGGTAGCAGAGAGAACAGTCAATGACTAGGGTGGCTGGAGTCTTTGGCAATGTTTTGGGCCTTCCTCTGACACCGCCTGGTATAGAGATCCTGGATGGCAGGAAGCTTGGCCCCAGTGATGTACTAGGCCGTACGCACTACCCATTTGTAGTGCCTTGCGGTTGGAGGCCGAGCAGTTGCCATACCAGGTGGCGATGCAACCAGCCAGGATGCTTTCGATGGTGCAGCTGTAGAACGTTTTAAGGATCTGAGGAGCCATGCCAAATCTTTTCATCCTCCTGAGGGGAAATAGGCATTGTCATGCCCTCTTCATGACTGTCTTGGTGTGTTTGGACCATGATAGTTTGTCGGTGATGTGAACACCAAGGAACTTGAAGCTCTCAACCAGCTCCACCTCTGCCCCATCGATGAGAATGGGGGCGTGCTCGGTCCTCCTTTTCCTAGAGTCCACAATCATCTCCTTTGTCTTGATCACTTTGAGGGAGAGTTTGTTTTCCTGGCACCACACTGCCAGGTCTCTGACCTCCCTATAGGCTGTCTCATCGTTGTCAGTGATCAGGCCTACCACTGTTGTGTCATCGGCAAACTTAATGAAATCAATGTACCTTGTATAATGTACATTTGCTAAAGCATTATGAGGACTCAGCGACACAATGGTAGCGATTAACTGAGCTGGGCTTGTGTCATTGATAAGTCATTGTCTCAACGTAGCCTTATAATGCTGTGAAAAGATCCAGTGACCAAAATGATTTGGTTTGATCCCATCCTCCTTATAAAACGTGTTTGCTTCCAAAAGGTATCGAAATTGTCAACCAAAGTCATACCCATTGAGCTGCAATAATCACATAGCCAGTTGTGAAGAGAAAGAATCCTGCTAAAGCGTTCAATTCCACCTTTCAGAGAGGGCACTGGGACAGATATGATGGGTCTTTTATTAGTGTCTAGCAATTAGAGTCAATCTGCTCTTTGAAATCCAGTTTCAACTGTTCAGAGCTGCCCTTCATAATGTCATTAAAACCCACATGGTCTACGATAGAATCGATTTCCATGTCCTGATTTAGTACATTCTGGAGCAGCTTAGTAATGTAATTTACTCGAGCTCTGGGATAGGACATTGTTTTTGCACCAGGAAGAGTCACATTTCTTACCATGGAGCTGCGCAAAATCACTGCTGATGAGAGATCTAACATTAAGTAGCCTATTTTGATACATGAGATATTACAATCGCTTTCAATAATGACAGGAATAAAGGAGGTCTTTATTCCAGTGAGATTGCTGAGGTGAACACAGCCATGTTTTGTTTTGCTCAACCTATCAAAGCACAGACACAGTCTTAATGGGGAGAGCTGAGTTGACTACACTAAGTGGCAGACTCCACTAAGCTGGCACGTTGGCCAACAGCCTGCTGCCTGACCTATGTCATTGTGGCGCTAGAGGAATTAGAGCCCTGCCTATGTTCATAGATAAGATGAGAGCACCAATTATCTACAAATTATATATTTTGGGAAGGGCAGAAAACAATTTTCAACCAGTGATTGAGTTGTGAGATTCTGCTGTAGAGCTCATCACTCTCCCTAACTGGGAGGGGCCAGAGACAATTACTCGATGCCGACACATCTTTCTAGCTAATGTACACACTGAAGCTATGTTGTGCTTGGTGACCACTGACTGCTTCATCCTAACATTGTTGGTACCGAAGTGGATAACAATATCCCTTACTCTCTACACTTGCCAATTTTAGCCTTAGCCAGCTCCATCTTCAGATTAGCCTTAACGTCAGTAGCCCTGCCCCCTGGTAAACAGTGTATGATCGCTGGATGATTCGTTTTAAGTCTAATACTGCGGGTAATGGAGTCGCCAATGACTAGGGTTTTCAATTTGTCAGAGCTAATGGTGGGAGGCTTCAGTGGCTTAGACCCCGTTACGGGTGGAGGAGAGACCTGAGAAGGCTCAGCCTCTGACTCTGACTCGTTGCTTAGTGGGGAGAACCGGTAGAAATTTTCTGTCCGCAGCATTTCTTTCCAGGAGCCCTGAGAAAATTGTACGGCTGCGGGGACTGTGCGGCAGGATTTATACTACTATCTGTACTTACTGGTGGCACAGATGCCGTTTCATCATTTCCTACACTTAAATTGCCTTTGCCTAACGATTGCATCTGAAGCTGTGCTTGCAACACGGCTATCCTCACCATAAGGCGATAGTTCTCCTGTGTATTATGAGTACTGCAACTGCAATTAGATGGCATAGTGTTATTGTTACTACTTAGCTTTTTCGGCTGGTGGAGGTCCTGTAGAACCATGTCCAGTTAAAGCGTCCGGGGTGAAATAGTTGAGTGAAAAATGTCGAGCTAAGAAAAAAATAAGATGTTGAAAAATGTATTTAAAGTAAAAAACGAAAAGTTTGTCAGGTAGCCAAGTAGCAACAAACAGCACGGAGACAAGTCTGACTGAGCTAAATTGTAGATCCTTGCTACATGGGCCATGCATAATCATGCTGAAACATGAGGTGATGGTGACGGATGAATAGCACAACAATGGACCTCAGGATCTCGTCACGGCATCTCTGTGCATTCAAATTGCCATCGATAAAATGCAATTGGATTAATTGTCCATAGCTTATGCCTGCCTGCCCATACCATGGGGCACTCTGTTGACAATGTTGACATCAGCAAACTGCTCGCCCACGCAGCGCCATACACGTGGTCTACGGTTTTGAGGCTGGTTGGACTTATAGCCAAATTCTCTAAAACCACATTGGAGGCAGCTTAAGGTCGAGAAATTAACATTAAATTCTCTGCTAAAAGCTCTGGTGGACTGCAGTCATCATGCATTTTGCTCACTCAAAACTCAAAGACATCTGTGGCATTTGCTCACTGTATAATGATTTTTGTTTTTTAACCTTTATTTTACTAGGCAAGTCAGTTAAGAACAAATTCTTATTTACAATGACAGCCTAGGAACAGTGGGTTAACTGCCTGTTCAGGGGCAGAACGACAGATTTATACCTTGTCAGCTCGGGGGTTTGAACTTGCAACCTTCCGGTTACTAATCCAACGCCTCTAACCACTAGGCTACGCTGCCGCCCTACAATAATGACATGCTACATAACTATGAAAAGTTGGTGAGCCTCCACACTAGAGGAAAGTTTATTATTTACAGTTCTACAGTCCTACACCTTTCAATCAACTGATCAAAGCATCCTACTGCATCCTCTAACACAGAGATACTGGTTCAGACCATTCATGAGGTCTCTAACACAGAGATACTGGTTCAGACCATTCATGAGGTCTCTAACACAGAGATACTGGTTCAGACCATTCATGAGGTCTCTAACACAGAGATACTGGTTCAGACCATTCATGAGGTCTCTAACACAGAGATACTGGTTCAGACCATTCATGAGGTCTCTAACACAGAGATACTGGTTCAGACCATTCATGAGGTCTCTAACACAGGGATACTGGTTCAGACCATTCATGAGGTCTCTAACACAGGGATACTGGTTCAGACCATTCATGAGGTCTCTAACACAGAGATACTGGTTCAGACCATTCATGAGGTCTCTAACACAGAGATACTGGTTCAGACCATTCATGAGGTCTCTAACACAGAGATACTGGTTCAGACCGTTCATGAGGTCTCTAACACAGAGATACTGGTTCAGACCATTCATGAGGTCTCTAACACAGAGATACTGGTTCAGACCATTCATGAGGTCTCTAACACAGAGATACTGGTTCAGACCATTCATGAGGTCTCTAACACAGAGATACTGGTTCAGACCATTCATGAGGTCTCTAACACAGAGATACTGGTTCAGACCATTCATGAGGTCTCTAACACAGAGATACTGGTTCAGACCATTCATGAGGTCTCTAACACAGGGATACTGGTTCAGACCATTCATGAGGTCTCTAACACAGGGATACTGGTTCAGACCATTCATGAGGTCTCTAACACAGAGATACTGGTTCAGACCATTCATGAGGTCTCTAACACAGAGATACTGGTTCAGACCATTCACGAGGTCTCTAACACAGGGATACTGGTTCAGACCATTCATGAGGTCTCTAACACAGAGATACTGGTTCAGACCATTCACGAGGTCTCTAACACAGAGATACTGGTTCATTGCCTCATTGCTCAAATTTGTTTGCAAGTGAATTCCATTTTTCGGATGGTTGTCAATTCCTTTGGTTCTTCTTTTTCACTGTGCTCTCTGTCTGTCCTGTGCAACTATTTGCAATGCATCAGTGAAACAGTGTTATCATAACCGGACAAAAGTCATCACACGATGCACTTTCTTCCCTCAACTTTCCCCGACATGCATTTTCTATGTTGCTGTAGACCTGTTTGACTTTCAGAAATTATCAAGAGCAAGCCTGCTTCTTTCCCCGAATAGGCTATTAGGCCTAGGATTGTTTTTAAAAGATTGAAATAGATATCCTATAGCATTTGTAGCCTATAGCTTTCCCTGGGATTTCACGAGAAGAGGAATGGCCTCATATTGGAGGTGTCACGCCCTGACCTTAGAGAGCCTTTTTTTATGTCTCTTTTTAGTTTGGTCAGGGTGTGATTCTGGTGGGCATTCTATGTCCTTTATTTCTATGATTTGTGTTTCTATGTTTTGGTATGGTTCTCAATCAGGGACAGCTGTCTATCGTTGTCTCTGATTGGGAATCATACTTAGGTAGCCCTTTTTTTTCCCCTCCTTTCAGTGTGCGTAGTTAACTTTGTTTGTGGCACTAAAGCCCTGTAAGCTTCACGGTTGTTTCGTTCCGTTTGTTGTTTTGCTGGTGACATTTTAAATAAAAAGGAAAATGTACGCTCACCACTCTGCACCTTGGTCTTCTTCCAGCATCGGCCGTGACAGGAGGGGCTTGCAGCCTATATACAGAACAGGGCAATATGGTTTGATATACACAGATAGCTAATATTAATAATATATGTCAATCTCTACTGGCTCAAAGTGGAGGAGAGATTTACTATTTTGTCAGGATATAGCCCGGTGTTAAGATAGGCCTACTATAGGGGAACGTACGGGCTTCTCCTTTCCAACTCCATACCCGTTAATGCTCTAGCCTATTTTACATTCAGCAAGCAAGAGCAGGCTTGCATCTCTCCTCCAATAGGCTATTAGTAGGCGAATGAAAATAACCAGTGGTGGAAAAGTAAAAGTAAAGATACCTCAATAAAAAATGACTCAAGTAGAAGCGAAAGTCAGTAAAATGCTATTTGAGTAAAAGTCTAAAAAGTCTATTTGGTTTTAAATAAGTATCAAAAGTAATGCAATAGTAGAAATTATTTCACGTTCCTTATATTAAGCAAACCAGATGGCACCATTTTCTTATTTTAATTTACACTCCAATACTCAGACATAATTTACGAACGAAGCATTTGTGTTTAGTGAGTCCGCCATTTCAGAGGCAGTAGGATGACCAGGGATGTTCTCTTGATATATGCAGGAATTGGTCAATTTTCCTGTCCTGCTAAGCATTTTGAAATGTACAGAGTACTTTTGGGTGTCAGGGAAAATGTATGGAGTAAAAAGTACATACTTTTCTTCAGGTATGTAGTAAAGTGAAAGTTATCAAAAATATTTGGGCAATATCTGAACATCACACCTCACAATTATTTCCCAAAAGCTGTCTGGATGTGCCCCGTACCTCCTGTGTCAAGGGCCCAGCCAGGGCCCTAGTGCTTTAGGAATGGAGTGGAGTAATAATAAAAATGTAAAACATGTAATATTAAAGGAAAATACATACAGTGCATTCAGAAAGTATTCAGACCCCTTGACTTTTTCCAAATGTTACGTTAAAGCCTTATTCGAAAATGGATTGAATTAGTGTTTTTCCTAATCAATTTACACAATAATCCATAATGACGAAGTGAAAATCGGTTTTAGAAACTGATATATCACATTTACATAAGTATTTAGACCCTTTGCTATGAGCCTCGAAATTGAGCTCAGATCCATCCTGTTTCCATTGATCATCCTTGGAATGATCGTCCTTGAGATGACAAAGCAGGAGTGGCTTCGTGAGAAGTCTCTGAAAGTCCCTGAGTGGCCCAGCCAGAGCCTAGACTTGAACCCGATCGAATATCTCTGGAGAGACCTGAAAATAGCTGTGCAGCAATGCTCCCCATCCAACCTGACAGAGCTTGAGAGGATCTGCAGAAAATAATGGGATAAACCCCCCAAATACAGGTGTGCCAAGCATATATCGTCATACCCAAGAAGACTCAAGGCTGTAATCGCTTCAACAAAGTACTGAGTAAAGGGTCTGAAAACTTATGTAAATGTTATATTTCTGTTAAAAAAAATGTTTTATGTGCAACAATTGTCATTATGGGGTACTGGGTGTAGATTGATGAGGGGGAAAAAAACAAATACATTTTAGAATAAGGCTGTAGCGTAACAAAATGTGGAATAAGTCAAGGGTTTTGAATACTTTCCGAATGCACTGTAAGTAGTACTTAAAAGTATTTTTATATAAGTACTTTACACCACTGAACATAAGTCGAAATAAGTGTCCAACAAGCTTTTGTAGTATGGCTCTTCCTGGGACTCCACACAATTTTAAAGGAATAGCCGTGGCAGAGTGAGAATAGGTGCGTAACAGAACAATGAAGATGGACAGGCTCGACATGTAGCCTTAGCCGAAGTTAGAAGCATATGCATATTAGACCATAATTTATAAGCTCAACGTTAGGTTTAATACTGCAGTGTATATTATATCCAGTCAGGGGGAAAAAGTTGATCATATACAGAAATCATAGGTGTGTGCGCTCCCGAGGCTGCCCTGAGTTCGCTTCCTAGGCTCCCCTGAGTTCGCTCCCTAGGCTGCCCTGAGTTCGCTCCCTAGGCTGCCCTGAGTTCGCTCCCTAGGCTGCCCTGAGTTCGCTCCCTCCCAGTCCCCTGAAGCTCCCCTATTGTTTCAGTTTTTTAGGGACAAGAAGTGTATCCTCCCTAGGCTACAACAACACAATTGAATGAATAATGTTTTTATTGTTTTAAAGTGAGTAAAACCTATAGTCTAGGCTGTAAACTGCAGTCAGTAGCCTGTATTTGAATAACTGCTCAAAAGCTTGGCATTTAGAATGCATATTCATTTCGAAATAACTGCATCTAGATTGCCTGCTTGGGCAACCATTAGGATAAAAAAATGTTTAAGGCAGTTTAGCCTACAAATCCAGGCACATTAGTAACACAGTAATATGGTGAATTTTGTCATTATGTATCAGCTAACAGAAACATGCCATTAAATGTAGGGATTTCTAGTGGTGATCCTATGAATTATGATAATGAGTGAGCATGGAGGAAGTTGTATCCATAGTTTCTGCATTTGTCCCTCATTTGTGTCTTAAAAGCATTCGGAAAATTGGTAGATCTTGGTCAGCTCATATAGGACTAGTAAAGGCCCAGTGCACTACTTTTGTGAGATTTTTTTAAAAAATAATATATATACACTACTTACTCATTCCAGGGTTTTTCTTCATTTTCACTATTTTCTACATTGTAGAATAATAGTGAAGACACCAAAACTATGAAATAACACATATGGAATCATGTAGTAACCAAAAAAGTGTTAAACAAATCAAAATATATGTCACGCCCTGATCTTAGTTATCTTTGTTTTCTTTATTATTTTGGTTAGGTCAGGGTGTGACGAGGTGGTATGTGTTTTTCCTTGTCTAGGTTTTTTTGTATATCTATGGGGTTTTGGTATTGTCTAGGTCTATGGTGGCCTGAATTGGTTCCCAATCAGAGACAGCTGTTTATCGTTGTATCTGATTGGGAATCCTATTTACATTGCCATTTTCCCATTTTGGTTTGGTGGGTTATTGTCTATGTGTAGTTGCATGTCAGCACTCGTTGTTATATAGCTTCACGTTCGTTTTGTTTCTTTGTTTGTTTGTTTAGTGTTTTTCCTTCTTTAAAGAAGCATGTATGCTTATCACTCTGTGCCTTGGTCTCATCAATATGACGAACGCGACAATATATATGTGTAAAGCTGTCATCAACGCAAAGGGTGTCTATTTGAAAAATCTAAAATCTAAAATATATTTTGATTTGTTTAACACTTTTTTGGTACCTACATGATTCCATATATGTTATTCATAGTTTTGATGTCTTCACTATTATTCTACAACGTATAAAATAGTCAAAATAAAGAAAAACCCATGAATGAGTAGATTTTTAGAAATTTGTAGAGTAGAAATTTGACCGGTAGTGTATATTTTTTTGTTATATTCTTTTTTTATTCCGATGTTTCAGGGGGTGCTGCAGCACCCTCAGCATTCCTACTTCCCGTGGCTATGAATACAAACAAGGTCCAGTTCTGGTCAAGTAGACTTCGCAGAACTCCCGGTAATTAACTAAAGTTAGCGGAATATTCTGAAATGTTATTAATAGGTAACCTATTTACAATCTATGAAAACTTTGGTAATATACAGTGAGGGGAAATAAGTATTTTACCCCTCTGCAAAACATGACTTAGTACTTGGTGGCAAAACCCTTGTTGGCAATCAGAGGTCAGACGTTTCTTGTAGTTGACCACCAGGTTTGCTCACATCCCAGGAGGGATTTTGTCCCACTCCTCTTTGCAGATCTTCTCCAAGTCATTAAGGTTTCGAGGCTGACATTTGGCAACTGTAACCTTCAGCTCCCTCCACAGATTTTCTATGGGATTAAGGTCTGGAGACTGGCTAGGCCACTCCAGGACCTTAATGTGCTTCTTCTTAAGCCACTAATTTGTTGCCTTGGCCGTGTGTTTTGGGTCATTGTCATACGGGAATACCCATCCATGACCCATTTTCAATGCCCTGGCTGAGGGTAGGAGGTTCTCACCCAAGATTTGACGGTACATGGTCCCGTCTATCGTCCCTTTGATGCGGTGAAGTTGTCCTGTCCCCTTAGCAGAAAAACACCCCCAAAGCATAGTTTCCACCTCCATGTTTGACAGTGGGGATGGTGTTCTTGGGGTCAAAGGCAGCATTCCTCCTCCTCAACACGGCGAGTTGAGTTGATGCCAAAGTGCTCCATCCAACACTTTCACCCAGTTGTCCACTGAATCATTCAGATGTTCATTGGCAAACTTCAGACGGGCATGTATATGTGCTTTCTTGAGCAGGGGGACCTTGCGAGCGCTGCAGGATTTCAAGTCCTTCACGGCGTAGTGTGTTACCAATTGTTTTCTTGGTGACTATGGTCCCAGCTGCCTTGAGATAATTGACAATATCCTCCTGTGTAGTTCTGGGCTGATCCCTCACCGTTCTCATGATCATTGCAACTCCACGAGGTGAGATCTTGCATGGAGCCCCAGGCCGAGGGAGGTTGACAGTTCTTTTGTGTTTCTTCCATTTGCGAATAATCGTACCAACTGTTGTCACCTTCTCACCAAGCTGCTTGGCGATGGTCTTGTAGCCCATTCCAGCCTTGTGTAGGTCTACAATCTTGTCCCTGACATCCTTGGAGAGCTCTTTGGTCTTGGCCATGGTGGAGAGTTTGGAATCTGATTGATTGCTTCTGTGGGCAAGTGTCTTTTATACAGGTAAACTGAGATTAGGAGCACTCCCTTTAAGAGTGTGCTCCTAATCTCAGCTTGTTACCTGTATAAAAGACACCTGGGAGCCAGAAATCTTTCTGACTGAGAGGGGGTCAAATACTTATTTCCCTCATTAAAATGCAAATCCATTTATAACGTTTAGGACAAGCGTTTTTCTGGATTTGTTTGTTGTTATTCTGTCTCTCACTGATCAAATAAACCTACCATTAAAATTATAGACTGATAATTTCTTTGTCAGTGGGCAAACATACAAAATCAGCAGGGGATCAAATACTTTTTTCCCTCACTGTATATTTAAATAATTTATTTAAAAAATTCTTATTCTTTATATCTGTGTCCATGTTGCCCATGACTAAGGAGGATGACGTCACTGCAATTACAGTTGAGGTCGGAAGTTTACATACACTTAGGTTGTAGTCATTAAAACTCGTTTTACAACCACTCCACAAATTTCTTGTTAACAAACTATAGTTTTGGCATGTTGGATAGGACATCTACTTTGTGCATGACACAAGTAATTTTTCCAACAATTGTTACAGACAGATTATTTAACTTATAATTAACTGTATCACAATTCCAGTGGGTCAGAAGTGTACATGCACTAAATTGACTGTGCCTTTAAACAGCTTGGAAAATTCCAGAAAATTATGTCATGGCTTATTAAAGCTTCTGATAGGCTAATTAACATTATTTGAGTCAATTGGAGGTGTACCTGTGGATTTATTTCAAGGCCTACCTTCAAACTCAGTGCCTCTTTGCTTGACATCATGGGAAAATCAAAAGAAATCGGGCAAGGCCTCAGAAAATTAATTGTAGACCTCCACAAGTCTGGTTCATCCTTGGGAGCAATTTCCAAATGCCTGATGGTACCACGTTCATCTGTACAAATAATAGTACGCAAGTATAAACACCATGGGAACACGCAGCCATCATACCGCTCAGGAAGGAGACTCAGTTATACCAGCTCTGTCAGAGGTGCCAAAATGTACCCAACTTATTGTGGGAAGCTTGTGTAAGGCTACCTGAAACATTTAATAACTAATTATCTACTATCTACTATTATCTACTATTATTCTGACATTTCACATTATTAAAATAAAGTGGTGATCCTAACTGACCTAAGACAGTGAATTTTGACTGGGATTAAATGTCAGGAATTGTGAAAAACTGAGTTTATATGTATTAAATGTATGGCTACGGTGTATGTAAACTTCCAATTTCAACTGTAACTCTGCAATTATTCCAACTATTGACTTTTTGTTTACAACTGCCACTAGTTAGGCCCCAAAACATTTACAACAAAGAGACATAAACATAACAAAATATAAAGAATATTCCATGCTGAAACCCTCATATTAAAAACAGTAACAGTATTCACTAAGCTGATGAGTTATATTTGAATAATGTTTTACAGGTTTGTGATTTATTTTTTTGTATAAAAAAACATCTTGTTTTATTATTTTATATATTTTACATGTTATAAACACCACCTTAAATCATTGAAACCTTTCAAAATGCTGGTAGTTTACTGGTAAATTTAGTAACTTTCCATCCCTTTGCAATCCTAAGTAGTAGTGCTGAGCAATTAGTGCTTTTTGAGGTCGGTTCGGTTTCGGGTTCAACTCTAAAAAAGTTATCACGGTTCTTGATTTAGATCATGTTTTAGGCATTATGTGGGTTGTATACTGTAACACAGATTAAAACAATTAATAAAAGTCCCATGATGGTGGTGATGTCACACCCTGACCTTAGAGATCATTTTTATGTCTCTATTTTGGTTTGGTCAGGGCGTGAGTTGGGGTGAGCATTCTATGTTTTGTGTTCTATATTTTCTATTTCTGTGTGTTTGGCCGGGTGGGGTTCCCAATCAGAGGCAGCTGTCTATCGTTGTCTCTGATGGAGAACCATACTTAGGTAGCCTTTTCCCACCTGTGTTTTGTGGGTAGTTATTTTCTGTTTTGTGTGTCAACGTACCATACTACACCCTGGTCCTCTTATTCAAACAGCCGTTACAAGTGACTGCCCATTACTGCTTATCACGTATTAACCATTATTTATTCACAACTTTAATTTAATAAAACATTTCAGTTGTGTATATTACATTTGTTTTATTTGATGACTTTATTATTTAATTGCAAATCATCTCATCTCTATAGAGCTGCTGTCTGACCAAATCACAATTATAGTAGTTCTTCAAAGTATATCAGGCATACTTCTATGGCTGCTGAATACCAACTATCAATCACTAAGATCATGTATTTAAGATCATGTATTTTCAGGTAGAGAAGCATCTGCTTTCTCTCCCTTTCAATTGCTTGTTCTGTTCAGTCTCTGTGTCTGCTCCACAAATTCTTATTACAGCTCAGCGCTCCACACAGACCCTTTAAGTAGGGCAGGCGTGCAATGGATTATGGTCATTGTAGTAATTTCCATGTTTTTCTGCGCTTAACTATGTAGAATATTGGCCTGTTGGAAACTACAACTCCCTACTACCTCGCGCAGTACAGGTGTAATCTGATTTATCTCTACAGAAACTGTGCAGTGAGATCTATATATTTTTAAAATGGAATTCGAATAATTGAACTGAGGTCAATTGTCTTGCTGCTTTTTGTTTTATGTTGCTCTGTCTGTATGCTACGTCTTGCTTGTCCTATGTTGCTCTGTCTGTATGCTATGTCTTGCTTGTCCTATGTTGCTATGTCTTGCTTGTTCTATGTTGCAATTGTCTATATTGTAATTGTTTTTAATAACCTGCCCAGGGACTGCGGTTGAAAATTAGCCGGCTGGCTAAAACCGGCACTTTTACTGAAACGTTGATTAATGTGCACTGTCCCTGTAAAAATAAAAATAAACTCAAACTCAGGTCTGTCAATTAGTGGTATAAAAAACTAAAAATAACTGACATTTCGGTTAATTGCTCAGCACTACTAAGTAGACCCCTTACACTCGCCAGGTGGTCCAGTTCCTCAGCGACCCTACTCAGAGCCTGCTCCAGGTCAGCAGTCAGGACCCCCTCCTTTAGGTCCTCAGAGCCTGCTCCGGGTCAGCAGTCAGGACCCCCTCCTTTAGGTCCTCAGAGCCTGCTCCAGGTCAGCAGTCAGGACCCCCTCCTTTAGGTCCTCAGAGCCTGCTCCAGGTCAGCAGTCAGGACCTCCTCCTTTAGGTCCTCAGAGCCTGCTCCAGGTCAGCAGTCAGGACCCCCTCCTTTAGGTCCTCAGAGCCTGCTCCAGGTCAGCAGTCAGGACCCCCTCCTTTAGGTCCTCAGAGCCTGCTCCAGGTCAGCAGTCAGGACCCCCTCCTTTAGGTCCTCAGAGCCTGCTCCAGGTCAGCAGTCAGGACCCCCTCCTTTAGGTCCTCAGACCCTGCTCCAGGTCAGCAGTCAGGACCCCCTCCTTTAGGTCCTCAGACCCTGCTCCAGGTCAGCAGTCAGGACCCCCTCCTTTAGGTCCTCAGAGCCTGCTCCAGGTCAGCAGGCAGGACCCCCTCCTTTAGGTCCTCAGAGCCTGCTCCAGGTCAGCAGGCAGGACCCCCTCCTTTAGGTCCTCAGAGCCTGCTCCAGGTCAGCAGGCAGGACCCCCTCCTTTAGGTCCTCAGAGCCTGCTCCAGGTCAGCAGTCAGGACCCCCTCCTTTAGGTCCTCAGAGCCTGCTCCAGGTCAGCAGGCAGGACCCCCTCCTTTAGGTCCTCAGAGCCTGCTCCAGGTCAGCAGTCAGGACCCCCTCCTTTAGGTCCTCAGAGCCTGCTCCAGGTCAGCAGTCAGGACCCCCTCCTTTAGGTCCTCAGAGCCTGCTCCAGGTCAGCAGTCAGGACCCCCTCCTTTAGGTCCTCAGAGCCTGCTCCAGGTCAGCAGTCAGGATCCCCTCCTTTAGGTCCTCAGAGCCTGCTCCAGGTCAGTAGTCAGGATCCTCCTTCTTCACTGTCTGACTGATAGATAGATAGATAGATAGATAGATAGATAGATAGATAGATAGATAGATAGATAGATAGATAGAATCACACAGATGCAAACATGGGTGACAAACATGCATTGATGCTCGCACACACGCACACACACACACACACACACACACACACACACATAGATTAAATACACTGAACAACCTTAAACCAACATAAGAATACAAAGCTTGTCTGATAGCGCCATCCAGTGGTTATGTCCTGTCACAGCACTGACTAATTGTAACACAATGTCATTTTATTTATGGTGTTATAAAAAAACAAGTAAAATATTATATTCCACTTTTATAAACTGGTATATCTCCCTAGTAAAAGGTTCCTCACCAGATCTCCTCCAACAACAGCTATATGTCCATCACTGCATCTGTGTCCACCTGGTTGATCATCTTCTTTAAAAGAGTCAAAGTGAAGTGTCTAACATCATGTATTGCCTAAAAATGTGTTGTAATTTCATACTAATCAAGATGAGTCGTTTGAATTACACTGTACCACTAAGTCCCTATACCACTGTAACAACAAAAACCACTCAACTCCATTAATGCAATGCAACTACAAGGTAAGTAATACGTAGTAAAATTAACAAAATATCATTACTAAAATAATAACAGTTTACTAAACAGGTGCAGAGTTTTCAGAACTTTTACCTCCTCCTTGACCCTGGCTGACTACTGTGACTTTGCTGCATCAGTGATGGAGTTACTCTGATTGGCTCCTCCAGCCTCTTCCTCTAACAACTCTGCTGCATCACAGATGGAGTTAATCTGATTGACTCCTCCAGCGTTACCTCCAATGTAGCCTAACTGTGAAAGGGGTAAACGTGTCTTAGGGCAGGCAGGAAAGAGGCAAAGGATAAATGTGCACAATGTGTGGTTTTATTAACATAATAGTGGGCAACGTGTAGCGGTGGTAGAGGTGCATTCCATAATGTCCGCAAAATAGGAAAAATGACTTACAAAAATAAACAATTAACAAAAGTTAAGTTCTCTAATGAAACCAATATCAAAATGAACTTAATCCAAAATCTGGATTTAGCTTGTGAAACGAAATACGGCCTAAAGCCACACACGCTCCAGATCCGCGCTTACAGAACACTGGTAAAGCCACTCTCTGGTCAAAACCATTGCCTCAACAAGCAGGGGGACTAGCTAACTACCAACCATATGGAACCAGTGCTACAAAATAACTAAACAGTACGCTGTAGTCTCTCAAAGTAAAACTCCGGTCCAGGTTTTCAGTACAGTCTTTTACCAGAAGATGCTCTCCAACAGTCTTCAGATACTGTGATATTACAATCCAAGTGTATGGATGTTTGATAAACTGTTTAATAAACAGAACAACCTGAGATGCTCTGTAGTTTCAGTTTTGCCAGAAACAATAACAAAACAGAAGCACTTCCAATCCAGACTGAACCGAACCTGCTCTAGTCTTCCGCTCTCTCTCTGCATGGACATTACCACTAGGGGGTGTAGATGTATCCTTAGTCTCTGATACAGGGTCAGATGTTGAATGTGTTCAAGTGCATCAAACGCATTTTGGGAAAATTGTAACGACTGACTGATCTACAAATAGTCACTATAACTACAGAATAGCTATTGACGATACAAGATGATTTGTCAATCGTCAGTTTGCTGCAATGTTGAACAAGCCCATTGTTTCATCCCCCTAATAAAATGGTTAGGTTCCAGGGATGGGGAATCAGATACTAGATATGTGGTTAGGGGAAACCTCAACCGCCAGCACTCTGGATATCCAGCACTTTGGTATCCTGGGTCGACTTGCACAAACAAATCAGTGTGTCCTCCATTTTGCATCTGTCGGACTCAAAGGACACACTTTGTCGTAGCGTCTTTAATCTACCACAATACCCATATGGAGGGCTTTCAGAGTCATGGAGTGCATCCCAAATGGTACCCTAAACCCTCTATAGTGAACTACTACATGTACTCTTATAATCTCCACAAGGCAGAGCCAGAAGAGGACTGGTCAGCCCTCAGAGCCTGATTCCTCTCTAGGTTTCTTCATACTGTAGGTTCCTGCCTTTGCAGGGAGGTTTTCCTAGCCACAGTGCTTCAACACCTGTATTGCTTGGTGTTTGAGGTTTTAGCCTGGGTTTCTGTATAAGCACTTTGTTACATCTGCTGATGATTTGATTGATGATGATGATAATGATGATGAGTTTTCTGAGTGTACAAAACATTAGGAACACCTGCTCTTTGTTTGTTGTTTGGATTTTTTCGATTCGGAGGACACAATTATAAAAAAAAATTCAGTTTTTTTGCGACGGGGTGGATCAGCTTTAATATTGACAATAGATTGTGGCTTCTATCAATGTAATTGTCTGCATCATTTCTAATTCCGCACATATGTGTTTTATATATGTTCTAATATATTTTACTTTAATATTTTCTCCTCACCCTACCACTCCTCCCCTAATTGGAGTAAACTAATGTAAAAGAACACTTCCAGCATAAACATACAGTGCATTCGGAAAGTATTCAGACCCCTTGACATTTTCCACAATTTGCTACGTTATAGCCTTATTCTAAGATGGATTAAATAAATAAAAATCATCATCAATCTACACACATTACCCCATAATGACAAAGTAAAAACAGGTTTTTAGACATTTTTGCAAATAATTTGAGAAAAAACAGAAATACCTTATTTACATAAATATTGTTTCTGCAACTTGATTGGAGTCCACCTGTGGTAAATATAAGGCACATATAAGGTCCCACAGTTGACAGTGCAAGAATCCGAGGGTCACTCTTACAGAGCTCCATAGTTATTCTGTGGAAATGGTAGAACCTTCCAGAAGGACAACCATCTCTGCAGCACTCCACCAATCAGGTCTTTATGGTAGAGCGGCCAAACGAAAGCCACTCCTCAGTAAAAGGCACATGACAGCCCGCTAAAAGATTCAGACCATGAGAAACAAGATTCTCTGGTCTGATGAAACCAAGATTGAACTCTTTGGCCTGAATGCCAAGCATCATTTCTGGGGAATATTTTTCAACGGCAGGGACTTGAAGACTGGTCAGGATTAAGGGAAAGATGAATGGTGCTATGTACAGAGAGATCCTTGATGAAAACCTGCTGCAGGCCGCTCAGGACCTCAGACTGGGACGAAGGTTCACCTTTAAACAGGACAACAACCCTAAGCACACAGCCAAGACAGCTTAGGAGTAGCTGTAATCTCTGCTAAAGGTGTTTCAACAAAGTACTGAGTAAAGAGTCTGAATATTTATGTAAATGTGATATAAGCATACACCCTTCCAACCAGACATGCTTTATCTACTCATTTGCTGGATGCAGAGTTCAACAGAGTTCAAGTGAAGGTCAAGCAAATAATAGCGAAAGCAGACTGTAATGCAATCATCTCTGATGGGTGGCCTAATGCTCATGGGCAAGGAATAATTGACTACATCATCTCCACCCTCAACCAGTATTCTACAAGAGCACAGACACAAGGGACAACAGACACGCCGGTCTCTGCATTGCAGATGAGCTGAAGGCAGTCATCAATGACCTTGGACCACAGAAGGTATTTGCACTGGTGACAGACAATGCTGTGAACATGAAGGCTACTTGGTCTAAAGTGGAGGTGTCCTACCCTCACATCACACCCATTGGCTATGCTGCTCAGGCTTGGAATCTGCTCCTCAGGGACATCATAGCACTGAAAACAATGGATACACTCTATAATAGAGCCAAGGAAATGGTTAGGTATGTGAAGGGTCATCAAGACATAGCAGCAATCTACCTCACCAAGCAAAGTGAGAAGAATAAGAGCACCGCATTGATGGTGCCCAGCAGCACCCATTGGGGTGGTGTTGTTATCATGTTTGCCAGTCTCCTGGAGGGGAAGGAGTCTCTCCAAAAAATGGCCATATCACAGTCTGCCGATATGGACAGCCCCATCAAGAGGATCCTCCTGGATGATGTATTTTGGGAGAGAGTGGTAAGCAGCCTGAAATCTATCTATAGCAGTAGCCATTGCACGGATTGAGGGAGACAATGCCATCCTGTCTGATGTTTAGACTCTCCTTGCAGATGTAAGTGAAGAAATCCATACTGCCCAGCCCACTTCACTGTTGCTCCAAGCACAGGAAACATCAGTTCTGAAATACTTCAATAAGCGTGAAGACTTCTGCCTGAAGCCCATACAGTGCCTTGCAAAAGTATTCACCTCCTTGGCATTTTTTTCCTTTTTTTTTGCATTGCAACATGTAATTTGGATTTATATTTGGATTTCATATAATGTACATACACAAAATATTCCAAATTGGTGAAGTGAAATTTTAAAAATAACTTGTTTCAAAAAACAAAAACAAAATAAAAATGTAAAAGTGGTGAGTGCATATGTATTCAGCCCCTTTGCTATGAAGCCCCTAAATAAGATCTGGTGTAACCAATTACCTTCAGAAGTCACATAATTAGTTAAATAAAGTCCACCTGTGTGCAATCTAAGTGTCACATGATCTGTCACATGATCTCAGTAGAAATACACCTGTTCTGAAAGGCTCCAGAGTCTGCAACACCACCAAGCAAGGGGCATCACCAAGCAAGTGGCACTATGAAGACCAAGGAGCTCTTCAAAGTTGTAGAGAAGTACAGATCAGGGTTGGGTTCTAAAAAATATCCGAAGCTTTGAATATCCCACGGGGCGCTATTAAATCCATTATTAAAAAATGGAAAGAATATGGCACAACAACAAACCTGCCAAGAGAAGGCCGCCCACAGAAACTCACGGACCAGGCAAGGAGGGTATTAATCAGATAGGCAACAGAGCTCCACATCGGATACTGGAGTATCTGTCCATAACACCACTTTAAGCTGTACACTCCACAGAGGTGGGCATTACAGAAGAGTGGCCAGAAAAAAAAGCCATTGCTTAAAGAGAAAAATAAGCAAACATGTTTGGTGTTCGCCAAAAGGCAGGTGGGAGACTCCCCAAACATATGGAAGAAGGTACTCTGGTCAGATGAGACTAAAATGTAGCTTTTTGGCCATCAAGGAAAACTTTATGTCTGGCACAAACCTAACACCTCTCATCACCCCGAGAACACATTCCCCAAGTGAAGCATGGTGGTGGCAGGATCATGCAGTGGGGATGTTTTTCATTGTCAGGGACTGAGAAACTGGTCAGAATTGAAGGAATGGTGAATGGCACTAAATACAAGGAAATTCTTGAGGGAAACCTGTTTCAGTCTTCCAGAGATTTGAGACTTGGACAGAGGTTCACCGTCCAGCAGGACAATGACAATAAGCATAGTGCTAAAGCAACACTCAAGTGGTTTAAGAGGAAGCATGTAAATGTATTGGAATGGCCTTTTTTGCCTTTTATTAAACTAGGCAAGTCAGGTAAGAACAAACTCTTATTTTCAATGACAGCCTTGTTCAGGGGTAGAACTTCAGATTTTTACCTTGTCAGCTCTAGGATTCAATCTGGCAACCTTTCGGTTACAAGTCTAACGCATTGTCTCCCTCAACCACTAGGCTACCTGCCACCCCTTGAAAAATGGGTGAAAATCCCAGTGGCTAGTGTGCCAAGCTTATAGAGGCATACCCCAAGAGACTTACTGCTGCAAAAGGTGGCTCTACAACGTATTGACTTTGGGGGGGGGGGGGGGGGGGGGGGGGGGTGAATAGTTATGCACGCTCAAGTTCTGTTTTGTTGTTCTGTTTCCTGTTCTGTTTTCTTTGTTTCACAATAAAAAATATTTTGCATCTTCAAAGTGGTAGGCATGTTGTGTCAATCAAATGATACAACCTCCCCCCAAAAATACATTTTCATTCCAGGCTGTAAGGCAACAAAATAGGAATAATGCCAAAGGGGGTGAAAACTTTTGCAAGCCACTGTACACGCTGCAGCGTACATGTTAGACACCAAGTATGCTGGCAAGAGCATCCTGTCTGGTGCAGAAATCAACAAGGCTTATGGTGTCATCACTACCGCACCTTGCCACCTTGGCCTGGATGAGGGCAAGGTTCTTGGCAGTCTGGCGAAGTACACTTCCAAGCAAGGGCTTTGGGATGGAGATGCAATATGGCAGTCGTGCCAACATATCTCATCAGCCATCTGGTGGAAGGGACTTTGTGGATATGAGGCTCTTTCCCCTGTTGCCTCAATCATCCTCCATATCCCACCAACATCATCCGCCTCAGAGCGCAACTGGTCCTTGTTTGGGAACACACACACCAAAGCACGCAACAGGCTGACCAGTACAAGGGTTGAAAAATTGGTTGCCATCCAGGCAAATTTGAGGCTTTTTGAGCCTGACAATGAGCCATCCTCAACAAGATTGGAAAGTGACAGTGAAGATGAGGCCTCAGAGTCTGATGTTCAAGAGGTGGACATTGAGGAGGTCCAGGGAGAAGTCAAGGAAGCCTGAGAGGAAGACAACCACAGCTTTAGTTTCTAGACTATCATTTTACATTTGTACTGTATATTGAAAACGTTTTTGGGAGATGCAATGTATCATTGGGGATCATTCAGTATTCCCTTTCTTTTGTTATTCATTGTAATCATCCCATGTGAAAAGTCAACTACTTTAATTAAATTTCAATTCATAACAAAAAAAAAATTGTATTTCTATTTGAAGGATTTAATCACTTGCAATTATGTCTACTTATGGTAAGGTAAAAGGTTCATGTTTCTGTCTCCATATGACATGGTAAATACTGTATTTCCAATGCAAAAAAAAAACATCCACATTTAAATGGCATTAATATTAATGTGCATATATTTCCGTTAATTCCCATATATTCCCGTTAATTCCCACAGAAGGTTTCTACCTCTAAATATTCTGCAAATTGTGCAACCCTACCCCTAACCCTAAGCTAACCTTAGAACTAAACTTAACCCCAACCCTAAAACTAAGCCCAACCCTAACTCCTAACCCTAATCCCTAACCAATAACCCTAACTGTAACCCTAACCTTCAACCTAACCCCTAAGCCCAGAAAAACAAACATTTTCCTTGTGTGGACCTGCAAGATTTTTCCACTTTTCATGACTTCTGGTCCGCACAAGGATAGTAAAACCAAACACACACACGCTCCTGTCCCTTAGGTTTAGCCTGCTGGTTTCTTCTCACCTGGCAGAGCTTTCAACTAGTAAGGAGAAACAGAGACTTGTTTAGGAACAGTTGAAAAATGTATTCCCTACACGATTCCTGACTAAAGTCAAAACTCATAGTTCATCTATTATCTTTAGCTCTTATCCAAAGGAACTTGCCCTGAGTACCTTTGTTAATCATACAGCTATTGGATGCAGTAATCATGAGCCTATAAACCAGAGTTAAACTGTTAGCACTGAGGAGGTGTGCCCTAGTAGGAAGACCACTTTGTGCAGCTCACCCTGCACTATCAAGTCTACTTCTGATAAGCTTCCCAGTAAAGCATTAAAAACAACCAAGCAACCCAGAAAAGTGCTAAAAAATAGCCCATATTGACATATGCAGCCTGTGAAACGAGGTTCATGAAGTCAATAACTTGCTTATAACAGATGACATTCATATTCTGACAATCTCTGAATCAATCAAATATATTTATAAAGCCCTTCTTACATCAGCTGATGTCACAAAGTGCTGTACAGAAACCAGCCTAAAACCCCAAACAGCAAGCAAAGCAGGTGTAGAAGCACGGTGGCTAGGAAAAACTCCCTAGAAAGGCCAGAACCTAGGAAGAAACCTAGAGAGGAACCAGGCTATGAGGGGTGGCCAGTCCTCTTCTGGCTGTGCCGGGTGGAGATTATAACAGAACATGGCCAAGATGTTCAAATGTTCATAGATGACCAGCAGGGTCAAATAATAATAATCACAGTGGTTGTCAAGGGTGCAACATGTCAGCACTTCAGGAGTAAATGTCAGTTGGCTTTTCATAGCCAATCATTCAGAGTATCTCTACCGCTCCTGCTGTCTCTAGAGAGTTGAAAACGGCAGGTCTGGGACAGGTAGCACGTCTGGTGAACAGGTCAGGGTTCCATAGCCGCAGGCAGAACAGTTGAAACTGGAGCAGCAGCATGGCCAGGTGGACTGGGGACAGCAAAGAGTCATCAGGCCAAGTAGTAATGAGGCATGGTCCTAGGGCTCAGGTCCTCCAAGAGAGAGAAAGAAAGAAAGAAAGAAAGAAAGAAAGAAAGAAAGAAAGAAAGAAAGAAAGAAAGAAAGAAAGAAAGAAAGAAAGAAAGAGAAAGAGAGAGAGAATTAAAGAGAGCATACTTAAATTCACACAGGACACCAGATAAGACAGGAGAAATACTCCAGGTATAACAGACTGACCCTAGCCCCCCGACACATAAACTACTGCAGCATAAATACTGGAGGCTGAGACAGGAGGGGTAGGGAGACACTGTGGCCCCGTCCGACGATATCCCTGGACAGGGCCGAACAGGAAGAATATAACCTCACCCACTTTGCCAAAGCACAGCCCCCACACCACTAGAGGGATATCTTCAACCACCAACTTGTTAAATACATTTGAAGTATTATGGCTACATGTTTATCTGACTCACCTAAAGCCCATTCTTGTGGGAAGCTGCTATAGACCACAAAGTGCTAACAGTCAGTATCTGGATAATATGTGTGAAATGCTTCATAATGTATGTGATATCAACAGAAAAGTATATTTTCTGGGTGATTTAAATTTTGACTGGCTCTCATCAAGCTGCCCACTCAGGGAAAAACTTCAAACTGTAACCAGTGCCTGCAACCTGATTCAGGTTGTCAGTCAACCAACCAGGATATTTACAAACAGCACAGGAATTAAATAATCAATGTACTGATCACATCTTTACTAATGCTGCAGAAATGTGCTTTAAAGCAGTATCCGAATCTATAGGATGTAGTGATCACAATTTAATAGCCATGTCTAGGAAAACCCAAGTTCCAAAGCCCGGGCCTAATATAATGTTTAAGAGGTCATACAATACATTTTGTAGTGATTCATATGTTGATGGTGTAAATAATATTTGCTGGTCTGTAATTATTTAACCTTTATTTAACTAGGCAAGTCAGTTAAGAACAAATTCTTATTTTCAATGACGGCCTAGGAACAGTGGGTTAACTGCCTGTTCAGGGGTAGAACAGCACATTTTACCTTGCAACCTTTCAGTTAATAGTCCACCGCTCTAACCACTAGGCTACCTGCCGCCCCGTAATGAGGAGCAACCAGACGCTGCACTTGACACATTTAAGAAATTGCCTTTTCCAATTACTAATAACTGTGCACCCATTAAGAAAATGACTGTAAAAACTGTTAAATCCCCTTGGATTGATGAGGAATTTAAACGTTGTATGGCTGAGGGATGAGGCAAAAAGTATGGCAAATAAGTCTGGCAGCCCAACTGATTGGCAAACATACAGCAAATGAAGAAATAATGTGACTAAGGTAAATAAAAATAAACTATACTTTGAAACAAAGATAAATTATATGAAGAATGATAGTAAAAAGTTGAGGCACCTTCAATGAAACTTCGGTGAAAAAGTCAATCTCGGCTCCATCATTCATTGAATCAGATTTATCAGAAAACCCAATGATACTACCAATGAAACCCAATGATACTACTTTACTTTAATGAGTTTTCCAATGGCAAGATAAACAAACTTAGGGATGACATGCCAGCAACAAATGCTGACACTATACATCCAAGTATGTTTGACCAAATTATGAAAGACAAGAATTGTACTTTTGAATTCCTTAAAGTCTGTGTGGAAGTCTTTACAGGGTCTGACAACCTGGATGGAAAATTACTGATTATAATAGCGGATGATATTGCCACATCTTCAATTTAAGCCTAGTAGAAAGTGTGTGCCCTCAGGCCTGAAGGGAAGCTAAAGTCATTCCGCTACCCAAGAATAGTAAAGCCCCCTTTACTGGCTCAAATAGCCGACCAATCAGCCTGTTACCTTAGTAAACTTCTAGAAAAAATGGTGTTTGACCAGATACAATGCTATTTCACAGTTAACAAATTGACAACAGACTTTCAGCATGAATATAGGGATGGACACTCAACAAGCATGGCGCTTACACAAATTAATGACGTTTGGCTGAGAGAAATTGATGATAAAATGATTGTGGGGGCTGTCTTGTTAGACTTCAGTGCAGCTTTTGACATTATCGATCATAGTATGCTGCTGGAACAACTTGTGTTATGGCTTTACACCCCCCCCCCCCCCCCCCCCCCCGCTATAATGTAGATAAAGAGTTACCTGTCTAACAGAACACAGAGGGTGTTCTTTAATAGAAGCCTCTCAAACATAATCCAGGTAGAAGGAGGAATTCCCCAGGGTAGTTGTTTACGCCGCTTGCTTTGTTCAATCTTTACTAACGACATGCCACTGGCTTTGAGTAAGGCTCAACACTATACGTGTCAGCTTCTACAGCGACTGAAATGACTGCAACACTTACAAAGAGCTGCAGTTAGTATCGGAATGGGTAGCAAGGCATAAGTTAGTCCTAAATATTTCCAAAACTAAAAGCATCGTATTTGGGAAAAATCATTCACTAAACCATTAACCTCAACTACATCTCGTAATGAATAATGTGGAAATTGAGCAAGGTGAGGTGACTAAGCTGCTTGGAGTAACACTGGATTGTACTCTGTCATGGTCAAAACATATTGATACAGTAGAGATGGGGAAAAGTCTGTCCATAATAAAGCGCTGCTCTGCCTTCTTAACAAAACTATCAACACGGCAGGTCCTACGGGCCCTGGTTTTGTCGCATCTAGACTACTGTTCAATCGTGTGGTCGGATGCCACAAAGAGGGACTTGGGAAAATTGCAGCTGGTTCAGAACAGAGCAGCTGCTGGCCCTTAAAGTACACAGAACTAACATTAATGACATGCATGTCAATCGCTCATGGCTCACAGTGGAAGAGATCTGACTTCTTCATTACTTGTTTTTGTAAGAGGTGTTGACAAACTGAATGTACCGAGCTGTCTGTTTAAACTACTGACACACAGCTCGGACACCAATATATACCCCACAAGACATGCCACCAGAGGTCTCTTCCAGAACAGTCCCGAACAGAACAGTCCAGAACAGACTACGGGAGGTGCATAGTACTACATAGAGTCATGACTACATGGAACTATTCCACATCGGGTAACTGATGCAAGCAGTAGAATCAGATTTAAAAAGCAGGTAAAAATACAGTTTATGAAACAGCGGGGACTGTGAAGCAACACAAACATACATACATTTTCATACTGGTTACCCATAGGAATAAAACCCACAACTCTGGCATTGCAAGAACCATGCTCTACCAACCAATCTACAAAGGACCACCTGTATTAGTTCGACTTTGCTTTTAGTGAGAGATATACTCAACGTTTAATTTCTAACCATTACCAAACCCACTCTTAATGTCGAATCAACCTAAAGTGCCATAGTCTAAGCTGACACTAACAATAGGGCCAGGCATTTTGGTTGGGTTTTCTTACCCTGCATTTTGATAATCTGACCTCAAGAGGCATATAAAGCAATTTCTCACACCATGATCATCTAACGTAATTATCCAATTATTCCAAAATAAATTCCCAACCATGTGGATTTACATCAAATTAATTATTTGCAGACAATTACACTCATCAGAAGCCTATGCTTTAGCCTAATGCACCAAATAATTTTACTATCTAAGGACATTATCAACATAAATATTTAACTTATTACTCATTTTATCTAAGAAAATGTATTCTATTTCCAGGCAAAGTAGCCATTTTCATTTGCTATAGAAATATTGTACATAAACACAAACATAAATGCAGAGGACATGGCTTTTGCAAGCGCCAACATCCCTCTCGAAAAAGTTGACCAGCCAAAATTCACTATTCATGAACACACAACAAACTTTATTAGTCACATGCGCCAAAATCAACAACCTTATCGTGAAATGCTTACTTACAACCCCTTAACCAAAAGTGCAGTTCAAGAAAGAGTTAAGAAAATATTTACCAAACAAACTAAAGTAACACAATAATAGCGAGGCTATACACAGTAGGTACCGTTACCAAGTCAATGTGCAGGGGTACAGGTTAGTCGAGGTAATTTGTACATGTAGGTAGGGGTGAAGTGATAATGCATAGATAATAAACAGTGAGTAGCAGTAGTGTAAAAAACAAATGGAAGGGGGAGTTTATGTAAATAGTCCGGGTGGCAATTTGATTAATTGTTCAGCAGTCTTGTGGATTGGGGGTAGAAGCTGTAAACCTCTACAGGATCGGTGTCCCACCCACGAGACGGTTAAGCTAACGTAGGCTAATGTGATTAAGAGGTTTTTAAGGAGCCTTTTGGACCTAGACTTGGCACTCCGGTACTGCTTGCCGTGCGATAGCAGAGAGAACAGTCTATGACTTGGGTGACTGGAGTCTTTGACAATTTTTTGGGCTTTCCACTGGCACACCTAGTATATAGGTCCTGGATGGCAGGAAGCTTGGCCCCAGTGATGTACTGGGCCGTACGCACTACCCTCTGTAGCGCCTTACAGTCTGATGTCGAGCAGTTGCCATAACAGGCAGTGATGCAACCGATCAGGATGCTCTCGATGGTGCAGTTGTAGAACTTTTTGATGATCTGGGGACCCATATGACAAATCTTTTCAGTCTCCTGAGGGGTAAAAGGTGTTGTCATGCCCTCTTCATGACTGTCTTTATGTGACTGGACCATTATAGTTCGTTGGTGATGTGGGCACCAAGGAACTTGAAACTCTCGACCTTCTTCACTACAGTCCCGTTGAAGTTAATGGGAGCCTGTTTGGCCAGCCTTTTCATATCAGTCCACGATCAGCTCCTTTGTCTTACTCAAATTGAGGGAGAGGTTGTTGTCCTAGCACCACACTGCCAGGTCACTGACGTCCTCCCTATAGGCTGTCTCATCATTGTCGGTGATCAGGCCTACCACTGTTGTGTCATCAGCAAACTTAATGATGGTGTTTGGCCTCACGTGGGTGAACAGGGAGTACAGGTGGGGACTAAGCACACACCCCTGAGGGGCCCCCGTGTTGAGGATCAGAGTGGCGGAGGTGTTGTTGCCTACCCTTACCACCAAGAGGCAGCCTGTCAGGATGTCCAGGATCCAGTTGCAGAGGGAGGTGTTTAGTCCCGGGGTCCTTAGCTTAGTGCAGCATTCTCACATAGGTGTTTCTTTTGTCCACATGGGAAAGGGCGGTACAGAGTGCGATTGAGTTTGCGTCATCTGCGGATCTGAATTGGAGTGAGTCTAGGGTATCTAGGATGATGCTGTTGATGTGAGCCATGACCAGCCTTTCAAAGCACTTCATGGCTACCGACGTGGGTAATATGGGTCAGTAATCATTTAGGCAGGTTTCATTCGCTTCCTTGGTCACAGGGACTACGGTGCTCTGCTTGAAACATGTAGGTATTACAGAATCAATCGAGGAGAGGTTGAAAATGTCAGTGATGACACTTGCCAGTTGGTCCACGCATTCTTTGAGTACATGTCCTGGTAATCTTTCTGGCCCTGTAGCTTTGTGAATGTTGACCTGTTTAAAGATCTTGCTCACATCGGCTACCGAGAGTCTCCCTGCACATAGGCCTATACATTATAAAACATTGGCTAGTGTTGCATTAATGATAGAAAGATGTTTAGCAGCACAACTACTAGTATTTCTCAATTGAAGGGGTTGTAGTCCTTAGATTAGAAGCTATGGTGAAAAAAAATAGCTTCTCCTTTGGTTTTTTAAATAGTGGTGGGCAATCACAAGTTCCATTATTGCCACCAACTGGACTGGAGTGTAAATCCATTACACTTTGTAAAAAAAAAGGGATTAAAAAAATAAACAACACCCTTCCAACTAACCCTACACTCATTAAAAACCCACGACCCCATTCCAACACTTTGAACCTATCTGCTCCTTCACCATGCAGACGGCCTGGAAGGACGGGACACCACCGCTCTTCTGAAGTCAAATCTCGTACACTCATGTGCTTCTCTGCAGCAGCCACCACAACATATATTTATGTTCCATTTCTGCGGTACAGTTGGTAGCCATTGCTATGAATGCTAAGAAGCCAACCTTACTGAAGCAGACATCACTCGTTGGCCTATCCCTCTGTGCTGCCACAGATCTACTACTCACTGGGATCCTCTCAGGATCCCTCATCATTGACCCATGACTTTCTTAACTGCCTCAGCACATGACACCTTCTGCACTACTCTGACCCTGGCCACCTCAACCTGACTCTCTCACACCGGACATTTCCGATCCCCAGCAACATGGGCTCCCCTACAGTTGACACACAAAAACTTTAAAATAATACAATCCTTTGTTCCATGCCCTCCTACACACTGCTGCTACCTGACCATGGATCCGGAAGACGTGTGGCACCATGAGCTGGGCTGTCTTTTTGGCAGAGGGTAGTTTGAGGAGAGGCATGAAATGGGTGTCTTTGAAAAACCGATCCACTACCATCAGGATGACGGTGTTGCCATCAGACGGGGTAGCCCCATGACAAAATCCAGGGAAATATGGGACCAGAGGTGATGAGGAACGGGCAATGGCTGAAGAAGGCCAGACAGAGCTTGTCACGGAGTCTTATTCTGGGCACATACTGTGCATGCAGTAACGAAGGCAGAGACATCAGGAACCATAGTGGGCCACCAGAAGCATTGTCTGTGGAAGGCCAGGGTTCGACGGGAGCCAGGATGACAGGTAAGCCTGGAGGAATGAGCCCATTCCAGGACTTGGGACAGGGACGAATCAGGGATGAAGATCCGGTTAGCTGGGCCCTCTCCATGGTCCAGCTGGGACCAGGTAGGGAGGATGGTCTCAGTCAGAGGGTGTTGCAGTGGCACTGTACTGGTGAGAGAGAGCGTTGGGCTTCACATTCTTAGACCCTGGGCGGTAGGAGATGTTGAAGTTGAACCTGGTGAATAACAGTGCCCAACAGGCCTGCATAGAGTTAAGGTGCTTGGCTGTGCAGAGATATTCCAAATTCTTATGGCCGGTCCAAACCAAAAATGGATGTTCCACTCCTTCCAGCCAGTGCCTCCACTCCTCCAGCTCCATCTTGACCACCAGAAGTTCCCGGTTACCTACATCGTAGTTTCTCTCAGCGGAGTTGAGACGATTGGACAGGAAGGCACAGGGATGGAGCTTTTGGTCCTGGGCAGATCACTGGGACAGAATGGCCCTCACTCCAACGTCAGAAGCATCGACCTCAACCACAAACTGACGAGACGAGTCTGGATGGACGAGGACGGGGGCAGTAGTGAACCGATGCTTAAGATCCACAAAAGCCCTGTCAACAGCTGGGGGCCAGGTGAACGGTAAGTGAGTGCAGAGGGGGGAGCCCCCAGGGTGCTGTAGCCCCGGATGAAGCGGTGGATAGAAATGAGAAAACCCCAGGAAACATTGCAATTGCACTCTGGATGTGGGTTGGGGCCAATCCACCACCGCTCTCACTTTTACAAGATCCATCTGGACATTTCCTTCAGCGATGACGTATCCCAGAAAGGAAATAGTAGAGCAGTGAAACTCGCACTTCTCAGCTTTCACAAACAACTGGTTCTCCAGGAGGTGCTAAAGGACTTGTCGGATGTGTTCTTGGGCAGACCGGGAGAAGACAAGGATGTCGTTGAGTTAGAAAAACATAAAACGAATCAGCATGTCACAGAGTACATTGTTGACCGGGGCCTGGAAATCAGCGGGAGCGTTGGTGAGCCCAAATGGCATGACCAGATATTCATAATGTCCACTGGCCGTGTTGAAAGCCGTCTTCCACTTTTCCCCTTGCGTATCTGAATATGATGGCAGGCACTCCGAAGATCAGACTTGGAAAAGATGGTGGCACCCTGGAGAGGTTTGAAAGCAGAGGAGAGGCAGGGGGTAATGATTTTTAATCGTGATGTCATGGAGGCCCCAGTAGTCGATGCATGGACGCAGGGTCTTGTCCTTCTTTTCCACAAAGAAAAACCCTGCACCGGCAGGAGATACAGAAGTAAGAATGCTCCCAGCAGCCAGAGAGTCCTCAATGTACTCCTCCATGCCTTGGTCTCTGGGCCGGATAGGGAATATAGCCGACCTCGAGGCGGTGTGGTGCCCGGGAGGAGGTCAATGGCACAATCGTTGGGACAATGCGTAGGAAGAGAGGTAGCAACAGCCTGGTTGAATATCTCCAGGAGATCATGGTATTCTGCGGGAACAGTAGAGAAATCCAAGGCTTTACTTAAACCCAGAGGAGGACATCTCGGTGGCGGCTGCACCTCTTTAAGGCAGTGGGAGTGACAGAACGGGCTCCAACCCAGGTTAGAACCAGTCAATAATGGTATTATGCTTTTGGAGCCAAGAAAATCACATCACAACAGGGACATGAGGGGATTGTAGGACGAGAAGCTGTATAGACTCAAAGTGATTTCCAGATACCCGCAGATTAATGGGAACTGTGCTGTGCGTAACTCTTCCAGTGCCCTAGCGTCCATGGTAATGGAGAGGAGTTGAGTGGGGATACCTAGTTCCAATACCAGGGTAGCGTTCATAAAACTCTCATCTGCCCCAGAGTCAATGAACACACAGAGGGATTTAGACTGTTTTCCCCACATCGGGATCACAAAAAAGTGAGTAAAGGTAATGGGAACTAGAGAATTCCCAGTCTGTCTCACCTGTGTACTCGTACCTACTAATGAGTCAGATCTCTTTACTGGGCAGGTGGCTATGTAATGTCCCGCAGAACCACAATACAGACAACAGTTGGAGCTCAGCCTACGTGAACATTCCCTATGTGATAATCTAGCTCTGCCCAGTTGTATAGGCTCCAGTGTGTCCGACTCACCTGCCGCCAATGATTCTCAAGAAAACTCGGGTGACTTCGGATCTTCCTGGAAATGCAGCCTTCAGGGATTTCTGGATTCCTTCGGAGGTGAGCAAGCAGCAGCGGATGAACGAGTGTGACCAAAACCCGACCTCCTCTCACTCCTGCATTCCCGTAGACGCACATCAATCCTAATGGTAAGGGCGATTAGGGAATCGAGGTCCAAAGGTAACTCCCGAGCTACTAGCTCATCTTTTATCTCCTCTGATAGTCTGTGAAGGAAGGTATCGAACGGGCCTCCGGATTCCAGGCACTCTCGATGGCCAATGTGCGAAAATCCTCTACGTAGTCTATCACACTACGGGAGTTCTGATGTCATTTCAGTCGTTTTCGGGCCGCCTCACTCCTGGGCACCGGAGAATCGAACACCTTCCTCACCTCCGCCATGAAATCTTCCAGATTATAGCAAATCTCCCAAACAGTTGCTCCCAAACAGCCGTATAGTTGCTCCCAAACAGCCATAGCCCAGGAGAGTGCCATTCCAGACATTAGCATAATAAGACACGCTATCTTCAACCGATCTGAAAGGATGGCTGTAGCTCAAAAATAAGGTAGCACTAGGAAAGAAACGCCTGGCAGGTTCCAGGATCCTCAGCATATCGCTCCAGAGGTGGTAAGCGGGGTTTTCAGGGAGGTGGGTTACTGAGTGGCTGGGAGGTCTCAGACATGTTATGCTGCCTGTGAGATAATTCACGGAACTGCTCCATTAACTGGGGGTGGCATTACGCCAGAGATTGGAACCTTTCCATAAGATTCTGAAGTAGCTCCTCATGTTTTTTAATGGTGGCTCCCTGCAGGGAGACAGCGTGACTGAACTGTCTGAGTCTGCTGGGTCAGTCATGGCCAGTTCGTACTATAATGACACAGGCGAGAACCAGATGCAGACACAGGAGGCAGATGGATAGAGTCTCTGATATTTATTGAACAACGAGGGGCAGGCAAAAGGAAGGTACAGGACGTGCAAGAGTTCATAACTAGGTCAGAGTCCAAACAGTAGAGGGCGGCAGGCAGGCTCGAGGTCAGGGGTAGGCAGAATGGTGAGGCAGGCGGGCTCAATGTCAGGTCAGGCAAAAGGTCAGACCCCGGGAGGACTAGAAAAGAGAGACTCAGAAAAACAGGCGCTTGGAAAAAACGTTGGTTGACTTGGCAAGACAACACGAACTGGCAACAGCCAACAATATTAACTATATTGACACTATTGACTATATTGACTCTATAGACTCTGTTGACTACATTGACCATATTTACCAAATTTACCATACTGACTCTATTGACAAAATTAACTCTATTGACTATATTGACACGTTTTACTATATTGACTCTACTGAATATATTGACTATGTTGACGTCATTGACCCTATTGACTCTATTGTCTCTATTTAAATTGTTTATATTGACTCTATTGACTCTATTGACAATATTAACTATATTGACACTATTGACCACATTGACTATATACATTGACTCTATAGACTCTGTTCACTACATTGACCCTATTTACCATATTTACCATACTGACTCTACTGACTATATTGAAAATATTAACTCTATTGACAAAATTAACTCTATTGACTATATTGCTTGGATGAATAAGGTGCCCAGAGTAAACTGCCTGCTACTATGTCCCAGATGCTAATATATGCATATTTTTAGTAGTATTGGATAGAAAACACACCTGAAATTTCTAAAACTGTTTGAATGATGTCTGTAAGTATAACAGAACTTATATGGCAGGTGAAAACCTGAGACAAATCCAACCAGGAAGTGGGAAATCTGAGGTTTGTGGTTTCATTTAAGTGATTGCCTATCCAATATGCTGTGTCTATGGGGCCAGATTGCACTTCCCAAGGCTTCCAGTAGATGTCAACAGTCTTTAGAAAGTTGTTTGAGGCTTCTATTGTGGAAGGGGGTCGAAAAAGAGCTGTTTCAACAAGTGGACTAGGCTGTGGCCAATCAGTTGCTTACTGTGCGGTCACGTGGGCACGCCGTTCCTTCTTTTTCCTCTGTAATGAATACACTATTGTCCGGTTGGAATATTATTGAAGATTTATTATAAAAAGACCCCAAGGATTGATTTTAAACATCGTTTGACATGTTTCTACAAACTGTAATGGAACTCTTTTGACTTTTCATCTGGATTTTGCGTTCGCGCATTGTACTTTTGGAATAGTGAACTGAACGTGTGAGCAAAACGGAGGTATTTGGACATAAATATGGACGTAATCGAACAAAATAAAAATGTATTGTGGAAGTGGGAGTCCTGGGAGTGCATTTCGACAAAGATCAGCAAAGGTAAGTGAAGATTTATAATGCTATTTATGACTTTTGTTGACTCCACAACTTGGCGGGTAACTGTATGGCTTGCTTTTGTATGGCTATTGTGCTTTTGTCGTAAAGCTTTTTTTAAATCTGACACAACGGTTGCATTAAGAACAAGTGTATCTTTAATTCTATGAAAAACATGTATCTTTCATCAAAGTTTATGATGAGTATTTCTGTTATTTGATGTGGCTCTCTGCAATTTCTCCGGATGTTTTGGAGGCATTTCTGAACATGGCGCCAATGTAAACTGAGGTTTTTGGATATAAATATGAACTTGATTGAACAAAACATACATGTATTGTGTAACATTGAGTCCTGGGAGTGTCATCTGATGAAGATCATAATTGTATCTATATTTCTGCTTTTTGTGACACCTCTCTTTGGTTGGAAATTGGCTAAATGCTTTCTGTGACTAGTTGCTGACCTAACATAATGATATGTTCTGCTTTCGCCGAAAGGCCTTTTTGAAATTGGACACTGTGGTTGGATTAACGAGAAGTGTATCTTTAAAATGGTGTAAAATACTTGTATGGTTGAGGAATTTTAATTATGAGATTTCTGTTGTTTTGAATTTGGCTCCCTGCAATTTCACTGGCTGTTGGCAAGGTGGGACGCTAGCATCCCGAACGATCCCAGAGAGGTTTGTAACTCTATTGACAATATCGAAACGTTTTACTATATTGACTATATTGACTATGTTGACCCTTTTGACTCTATTTAAATTGTTTATATTGATCCTAGTGACTCTATTGACCCTATTTACAGTATTGACAATATTGACTCTATTGTCTATATTGACCCTATTGACTCTATTAACTATTTTGAATCTATTGACTATATAGACCTTATTGACTCTAGTGACCGTATTGACTATATTGACTCTATTTACTCTATTGACTCTATTGAGTCTATTAAATATATTAAGTAAATTTACTATATTGACTCTATTGAATTTATTGTCTATATTGACCATTTTTGACACTATTGACTATATTGACCCTATTGGCTATTTTGACTCTATTGACTCTGTTGACCCTATTGACCGATTTGACCATATAGACTCTACTGACAATGTTGACTATATTGACCCTATTGACTCTATTTATATTGTTTATATTGACACTATTGACTCGATTGACTCTATTGAGTATGTTGACTATACTGACCCTATTGACTCTATTGACTCTATTGACTGTAGTGAATATATTGACTCTATTGACTCTATGGACCCTATTGACAACATTGACTCTATTGGCTATATTGTCTATATTGACTATTTTGATACTATTGACTCTATTGACTCTATTGACTGTAGTGAATATATTGACTCTATTGACTCTATCGACTAAATTGACCCTATTGACTCTATTGACTATATTAACTCTATTGACTCTATTTACTATATTTACTCTATTGTCTATATTGACTATTTTGACACAATTGACACTATTGACAATATTGCCCCTATTGAATATATTGACTCTATTGACTCTGTTGACCCTATTGACCAATTTGACCATATAGACTCTACTGACAATGTTGACTATATTGACCCTATTAAACTCTATTTATATTGTTTCATTGACACGTTTGACTCGATTGACTCTATTGAGTATATTGACTATACTGACCCTATTGACTCTATTGAGTATATTGACTATACGTACCCTATTGACTCTACTGACTGTATTGACCCTATTTACTGTATGGACCCTATTGACTATATTTACCCTATTGACTATATTGACTCCATTGACTATAATGACTATATTGACTCGACTGAATATATTGACTCTACTGACTATATTGACCTTATTGACTATATTGACCCTATTTACTGTATTGACACTATTGACCTTATTGTCTATATTGACCCTATTGACTCTATTAACTATTTTGACTATATTGACTCGATTGACGATATTGTCTATATTGATTATTTTGACACTATTGACTATATTGACTCTATTGAGTATATTGACTATACTGACCCTATTGACTGTATTGACACTATTGACTCTGTGTACCCTATTGACCCTATTGACTATTTTGACTCTATTGAGTATATTGACTATACTGACCCTATTGACTGTATTGACACTATTGACTCTGTGTACCCTATTGACCCTATTGACTATATTGACTCTATTAAATATATTAAGTCTATTGACTAGATTGACAATATTGACTATTTTGACACTATTGACTATATGGGCCCTATTGACTCTATTGAATATATTGACCCTATTGACTATATTAACTCTATTGACTCTATTAACTATATTGACACTATTGACTCAATTGACCCCGTTGACTCTATTTACTAAATTGACTATATTGGCTATACTGACTCCATTTGCAACAGGCTACGTCTGTATTAAGTGTTTGATGTATAATGATTCTACTATAATGATTTATATGGGCATCTGTTGTCTGTCAGTTTGTTTTGTAAATATTGTTATTGCGTGGATTATTGGTCATAGTGATTTCGATTGTCCACTATTCATGTATAAGCCTAGCTGTGCAGACACCTCATTCTTTCCACATGGTGGAGACTTACACCAAAAAAAAATGAACAGACAATTTGCACTTCAAATGTAAATGTGGTGCATTCCCAGCAGAAATTCATGCAACAGTGAAGGGTGTTTTCAAGCAAACCTCAGTGATATGTGGTTGCAAACGTTGCATGACCTGTATGCTATCTATCTATCTATCTATCTATCTATCTATCTATCTATCTATCTATCTATCTATCTATCTATCTATCTATCTATGCACGCACTGCTCTTCTTGTGTCAAGTTCGATAAATTAGACGTTATAGACGTTATAGGCCAGACAACAGGGATGCACTGTCGGGATCAAACACACTTTATTTTTTTGCTCAATAAAAATGTAGATATGTTGGCTATCTTCATATTTTATGGGTTATTAATCTGGTCGCAAAAAAAATAAATCCTATGACTAACAAAATGCTAAACAAGTGTGTATTATTGTCATTCAAAGCCTATTACCATATGATCATAATCATCGGCTACGATATGGTTTTATGTTTTGGAAAACAGATACATGTCTTACATTATTAGTGCTATCGGTGTAATTCAGGTGCGACAGTCAGTGTTGTGGCTAGTATAAGATAATCAATCATCTGTTGCAAATACCAGACATACCTAACCACCCCAATGATCCACGCCTTTTCCATGTCTTTGACGCAATAGCCCCCTGCTTGTAAGAGTAATAACCTTGCTACTCGGTGGATAGACCTATCAAACACAACAATGAGCCTCCCCGATATGTTTCCGAAAAGACAATGATGTAATCAGTAGGCCTACTCCAGCACATCATATCCCTGTATCTGTCACTTGAGCCCTTGGATGCGTCTCTGTCCTGACAGCCTGGTCGACTCGCCTACACTGACAGTTGTGTTGCACTCCCCCATCTGGCATAGACAAGACGCAGCGCGCCTCAGAGAAAGAAACTGACGTGTTTTGCGCATTTCCTGCACCAGTGTTTAGACTGTTGGAGGAGAAAAGGGAGGTGTGCAGGAAACCAAAAACAGCAACGGCGAGAAAACAGCCTGGGAGTTTAAGGAGCAAACTGAAACCAAGTACAGCAACGGCAAGAAAACCGTCTGGGAGTATAAGGAACGAACAGAAACCAAGAAAACCACAACAGAGTCGACCTGCAACTATACACTGCTTGAGCAATTCACAAGTCGGGTAGCCGGTTTGGGAAACATCCCAAATGCTCGGCGAGGAGGCAGCAGTCTCTTCCAACGGTGGAATACGAGTGTTTCCAAAGCCTAGTGGAGTTGCCGAGGATAGTTTTGATAGATTTTGCTCTGTCGTGTTGCGGTTTGGGTAGGCTGTTGACATTCCAACTGCTGCATAGTCGTATTTTTCCTTCTTATAAGCTTCTCAAGACGTGTATTTATTCTATTCAAAAGAAAGGCTGTGTCTGGTTGAACGCCAAATGTGGATTATCATTGGGAAAACCAAGACTGTTAGAGAGCAAAAACGAGACAATTTACTCTCACTAGACTGTTTCGGGAGGACTGATTTGCATCCGATTGGTAGTCTATGTGTGTACTAGAGTGAGACGGGACAGCATTTCCCCGTTACATTTAAGTCTCAACCCATTCAAACCGTGGTCTTCATTTGAGGATTCAAACAACACATAAAACTAGGACACATGATTTATGACCAATTGAAGTGTTTGGGTTAAAGGAATTTATTGTAAACAACCAATCTTCTTCCAAGTCCTATTGAGGAGGATTACATCACCGCCATGGTGGTTTTCAATGGGTTATTGAAGATCAGGATTTGTGAGGCGTTGGACTTGAAACCGACAGCTTGGTCTCTCAGACATGCGGTTGGCCCAAAGACCCAGACTTTTCTCTTAGACACATACATTGCACTAAACGTGGATGACTCGCGTGTGGGCCAAACTTCCACCAAACAGAAAACCAACAGCCCTGCGTGGAACGATGAGTTCGTTACGGAGGTGCATAACGGAAGGAAAATCGAACTGTCGGTGTTTCACGACGCGCCAATTGGATATGACGATTTCGTAGCCAACTGCATCATACAGTTCGAAGATATATTGCAGAATGGCAGTAAGCACTACGAGGAATGGGTATGCTTTGGCCCCTTATTATTTGGTGTTCCTTGCTCATAATGCCTTTTACCAAGTTGTTTTCATCTCACTCTCAGCATCCTCATGCCCTTACGATTAGACTAAATTATTAAACAAAGTTTTATTACTATTTTGCAAAACAGTCTAGGCCTTGAATTAATGTTCCTTTATCATTAACATCACCATCACGAAAGCCCCCGGCTGGCATCCATCCACCATTGGTTTCCTGGCACTCTAGGTCACCTGTATCAAGCCAGGATCTGATAGATCTATGTGCAAATAACCCCGTTGCGTAGGAACGGTGGAGAGGAGGGTGCTTACAAGCCTGTCATAAATATTCCTATCAGCTGCGATGTAGGCAGCCTGCATTCTGAGAAAAGCAACATGTTTCCATGTCAAAAGCAAGAGTGAGTTCAAATCCGATGTGGGATGGGAAGGCCAGGCAGGTAGGCCTGTAAGGCTGCGTTTACACAGGCAGACCAATTTTGATCATGTAACAGTACAAATTTAGACCGTCCCCTCGCCCATACCCGGGCGCGAACTAGGGGACCTTCTGCACACATCAACAGTCACCCTCGAAGCATCGTTACCCATCGCTCCACAAAAGCCGCGGCCCTTGCAGAGCAAGGGGAACTACTACTTCAAGGTCTCAGAGCAAGTGACGTCACTGATTGAAACGCTATTTAGCGCCCACGCTAACTAAGCTAGCCGTTTCACATCTGTTACACTCACCCCCCTTTTGACCTTCCTCCTTTTTCCGCAGCAACCAGTAATCCGGGTCAACAGCATCAATGTAACAGTACAAATTTAGACCGTCCCCTCGCCCATACCCGGGCGCGAACTAGGGGACCTTCTGCACACATCAACAGTCACCCTCGAAGCATCGTTACCCATCGCTCCACAAAAGCCGCGGCCCTTGCAGAGCAAGGGGAACTACTACTTCAAGGTCTCAGAGCAAGTGACGTCACTGATTGAAACGCTATTTAGCGCCCACGCTAACTAAGCTAGCCGTTTCACATCTGTTACAATCACACACACAAATTGGTGTTCTAATAATGGCATTCCGAACACGTCATGCAACTACATTTACATGTGTCCACAAAATATCCACATTTTGTATGTTCCCGTGTTCCCGCGCTATATTCAAATGACAGTATGCATTCTGCAAACGGTGGAATAGGCAACGTATGATAGATAATAACACAACAACTGATGGTAGTAACTAACTACTGTAGCTAACTAGCCAGCCGGCCTATGTAGCTAGCTAGCAAGCAAAGCTAAATGTATTGCAAACGGGTTAGCATAACTCTCGTTTTTCTAAATATTAGTTAGCTGACTAACATTTATGAGGTCAGCAAACACTTTCCTCTCACGCTAGAAACGTATTTCCTCAAACTTTATAATGAGAAGGTGCCTCGGTCTCAAAACCCACGTTCTCTGGAGACCTGAGGGAGGAGTGCTGATGACGTCACCCGCAGCATGGCTTTCGGTAGCCTGATTGCATCCAGACCGAGGAGAAATCCGCACACAATGTAACTCAGACCATCTCCTGATGTGGTCAGCCAGATCTTAACACAATCAGACCACAAAGCGACTTGTGTGCGTCTAGACCCGTCATTTCAATGGCAAATTCATATTCTGAATGCAGAAGTTGCATGTAAGTGTCAATGACTTGAGAGCACTATTGCTGAGCCTGTGACAACTTGCAATTGATTTGTCATTTGCATATGTCTTGGAAACCATGATGCCCTTGAGATGTAATTCTAATGGGGACAAAAGTCCACATACAAAGAAGTCTTTCACAACCTTCCAGATAAATACTGGAATCATGAGGTTGCCTTAGGGCCATATGCTCTCTTTTATAAGATAGGCAGCTGCAGACTCATTTGAGAAGACATGCAGCACATGATTACACCTAATGAAGGGTCATGAACATGTGGTGCCGACAGACTGTTTTTCAAAATCTACAATCGTCCACCAAATTAGATGATCAATGCTATGTCCAACACATCTTCAATAAACGCTGACATGTTGTTTGGATTATGATGTGACAGATGATGTGACATAGATAATGTTATACCTTATGATAGTCTGTGAGTAAGGTTACATGCACACAATAATATGATTACTGTGAATAGTCCGCTTAATATAATAGTTTGATTTAAACATTTACATGCTTTATTCCCTAATAATCCTGTTTACATGGACACATCTGTAATCAGGTTACCCAATGGGACTTTAATAAATGCAGAAAATCGGCAATCAAAATAAACGTTCTACCACAGCGACCAATGACCATGTTATTTTTTGATGCCTATTTGATTCTGAGTATGGACATATAAAGTTTGTATGTGAAAACAATTTCTAAGATGCATAACATTACTTTCAGTTTTTCCGAACTGACTTTACTCGCGCAAAAGACTGAAGGACACTTGCTCTGCTGGTGATAGCACATGCGCAGATCAAATATAGTGCTGTGACTCTTATTAAGGCATTTACACAACCTAATCATTTTGGGCTCATCTGTTTTAATCAGCCTATGCTTACTTCTATTATGACTTTACGCCGATTAAGATAAGTAGAGTATGGTGTTTACATGACTAAAGCCTTACTCAGCCTATTGCCACAATCAGTTTAATATTGCATTATTAGTGTGCATGTAAACATACTCTGTGTGAAGAAGGATATAGGTATTTTACCTTTGAATTCCAGTCATGAAAACAATAGGCTGTTTTCCTTGGCCTACTTCCCTTCAACATAGGCACAACTTCCTCAAGGTTTTCACTACAGGAGAGTGGGTGAGATTGAGGTTCCCTGCAGGGAAGTAGGCCATGGTTTGTGGACATCTACATATCCTTACAGGTTCTGGCCCCAAGGACATCCAAATATCAGCATCTTTTCTGACTACATCACTTCACATACACTGCCCAACATAAAAGAAACATAATACATCCACTAAAACATAGTTCATAAATATGTCATTACAGTATGAGATGGAACTGTATCTGTTCCGGTACCAGATTACCACATCCAAAACTCCAGAGCTGTTCATATTAGGCCATGATAACAATGCTGATTATAAAATCATAGACAGGAACAAACAAAAAAATGATATTAATAATGTAGATACTCCTCATCACTGATAATCAGTGGTGAGATGGATAACATGGACATCTTATAATAAAGGGTATATTCACAATAATACTGGGACTATTCATTCATTGTCTTGAAGGCAATTCTGTTCCTCAGTATGCCACTAAAGCAAAGGCTATTATGACACTTTCCCTGTGAGGGAGGAACATTTTCATAAATACTGGGTGGCTTTATTCCTCTTATGAGTAGTTCTGTTCTCCTGGCCTCGGCATGGCAGATGGATAGGTGTGCTCTGTTCTCCTGGCCTCGGCATGGCAGATGGATAGGTGTGCTCTGTTCTCCTGGCCTCGGCATGGCAGATGGATAGGTGTGCTCTGTTATCCTGGCGTGGCAGGTGGATAGATAGGTGTGCTCTGTTATCCTGGCCTTGCCATGGCAGGTGGATAGATAGGTGTGCTCTGTTATCCTGGCTTGGCAGGTGGATAGATAGGTGTTCTCTGTTCTCCTGGCTTGGCAGGTGGATAGATAGGTGTTCTCTGTTATCCTGGCCTTGGTGTGGCAGGTGGATAGATAGGTGTGCTCTGTTCTCCTGGCTTGGCAGGTGGATAGATAGGTGTTCTCTGTTATCCTGGCTTGGCAGGTGGATAGATAGGTGTTCTCTGTTATCCTAGCCTTGGTGTGGCAGGTGGATAGATAGGTGTGCTCTGTTCTCCTGGCTTGGCAGGTGGATAGATAGGTGTTCTCTGTTATCCTGGCCTTGGTGTGGCAGGTGGATAGATAGGTGTGCTCTGTTATCCTGGCTTGGCAGGTGGATAGATAGGTGTTCTCTGTTATCCTGGCCTTGGGGTGGCAGGTGGATAGATAGGTGTGCTCTGTTATCCTGGCTTGGCAGGTGGATAGATAGTTGTTCTCTGTTATCCTGGCCTTGGCGTGGCAGGTGGATAGATAGGTGTGCTCTGTTATCCTGGCTTGGCAGGTGGATAGATAGGTGTGCTCTGTTATCCTGGCTTGGCAGGTGGATAGATAGGTGTTCTCTGTTATCCTGGCCTTGGTGTGGCAGGTGGATAGATAGGTGTGCTCTGTTATCCTGGCTTGGCAGGTGGATAGATAGGTGTTCTCCGTTATCCTGGCCTTGGCGTGGCAGGTGGATAGATAGGTGTGCTCTGTTATCCTGGCTTGGCAGGTGGATAGATAGGTGTTCTCTGTTATCCTGGCCTTGGTGTGGCAGGTGGATAGATAGGTGTGCTCTGTTCTCCTGGCTTGGCAGGTGGATAGATAGGTGTGCTCTGTGATCCTGGCCTGTGCTCTTCTGACAGACAGCTTTCACATACAGTACATTCTGAAGAGGAATACACAGGATACACATGGTACACAGTACAATGAAATGCTGACATACAGGTTCACTCTCGACAGTGTGTCTGAGGTAGGCGGGAGCTTGGATTATTGATTAGACTCTATCAGGTCCATTGTGGGGTGGAGGAGTAGGTATACAGCTCGTTGACGGTCCGGGGAAGCTCAGGGCAATAGGGTTTCTGTCTGTTTGACTTGTCGGGCTGGGAATGTTCTGTGCTGATGTTGATGGATCAGGCTCTGTCATCGCCTTGCATGTCTCAGGAGGGTGTGCTTGGTTCATTGCTCTACGGACGATCTGTTCTCGGCTGGCTGGACTGGGCTGAAGGAGTTCTGTCCTTAGCTTACCCTCCCTCTCATTTTCACTTCTAGGTAGTTTGGAAATCGCATCCCTGGGAGCAAAATGTCAGTTTAGGGGTGTTGGTAAGTGCTAAGCATTGTGTATGTATTCCAGATGGAGAGACTGTTGTCCTGCTCTGACCTAAACAGCATTGCTCCTTGTGTCCTTTCCTTTCATCTCTCCTTGCTCCTTGTGTCCTTTCTTTCCATCTCTCCTTGTGTCCTTTCCTTCCATCTCTCCTTGCTCGTTGTTTATGTGCAGCTCCTCATAGGTGGGCCCCATGATTAATGTCCAAAATGCAAGGCATGTTGCCTAATTTAGAAGGCTTGCCAACGATTACTCCTCGAAGAACCTGTCTGAACTTGTACCCTGGTAGGAACGTGTAGACATTCACTCTAAGATGCACAGGTGTATGCCTGCACAGACATAGTACTCTCTCTCTCTCTCCCCCCCCCTCTCTCTCTCACTCCCTCCCCCCCCCCTCTCTCTCTCTCTCTCTCTCTCTCACTCACTCACTCACTCACAAAACAAAAAATATTGGAGGGATACACATGCTGACTCAAACATTACCGTCACAATAGCTGTATCTTTCATGGTTCATTTTGTTCATGTTTTGTTCAGAATGTCTCTGTCTTTTGACAATGGGCCTTGTGAGTTTCTGTGACTGTTAGAACTTGTTAATTAGAAGGGTTGGTATAGTATGGCTTTGCTTGTAGACTATCCAAGACAATGAGAAGTGTATTTGAGCTAATACATTCCATACCGTTTTAGTCAACAGTAGGTGTGTAAAACATCTTCATTTGCTTTCAGTCAAGGCAGTCAGTCCAGCAGAGTTGGTAATAGGGAGAGTGAAGTGTGAGATTGTCCGGCTGTGTAAACTTCAGTGGCTGAGTGTTATGAGGGTGGGGTGAAACAGTATGTGTCAGCCTGGGCAGGCCTCTTTGCCTGGGCCCCTCCTGTGTCTGCCTTATCCTCAGACAGCAGCTGCATCTATCCCCCTCCTGTCTCTATGCTAGCCACAGGCTCCATAGCCTCTCTCTGCCTCTCTCCCCCTCCTGTCTCATTGCTATCCACAGGCTTCGTAGCCCCCCCCTTCCTGTCTCTATGCTAGCCACTGGCTTCGTAGCCTGTCTCTGCCTCTCTCCCCCTCCTGTCTCATTGCTATCCACAGTCTTCGTAGTCCCCCCCCCTCCTGTCTCTATGCTGGCCCAGACTTCGTAGCCTCTTTCTGTCTCTCTCCCCCTCCTGTCTCATTGCTAGCCCCAGGCTTCGTAGCCTCTCTCCCCCTCCTGTCTCATTGCTAGCCCCAGGCTTCGTAGCCTCTCTCCCCCTCCTGTCTCATTGCTAGCCCCAGGCTTCGTAGCCTCTCTCCCCCTCCTGTCTCATTGCTAGCCCCAGGCTTCGTAGCCTCTCTCCCCCTCCTGTCTCATTGCTGGCCCCAGGCTTCGTAGCCTCTCTCCCCCTCCTGTCTCATTGCTAGCCCCAGGCTTCGTAGCCTCTCTCCCCCTCCTGTCTCATTGCTAGCCCCAGGCTTCGTAGCCTCTCTCCCCCTCCTGTCTCATTGCTAGCCCCAGGCTCCGAAGCCTCTCTCCCCCTCCTGTCTCATTGCTAGCCCCAGGCTTCTTAGCCTCTCTCCCCCTCCTGTCTCATTGCTAGCCCCAGGCTTCGTAGCCTCTCTCCCCCTCCTGTCTCATTGCTAGCCCCAGGCTTCGTAGCCTCTCTCCCCCTCCTGTCTCATTGCTAGCCCCAGGCTTTGTAGCCTCTCTCCCCCTCCTGTCTCATTGCTAGCCCCAGGCTTCGTAGCCTCGCTCCCCCTCCTGTCTCATTGCTAGCCCCATGCTTTGTAGCCTCTCTCCCCCTCCTGTCTCATTGCTAGCCCCAGGCTTCGTAGCCTCTCTCCCCCTCCTGTCTCATTGCTAGCCCCAGGCTTTGTAGCCTCTCTCCCCCTCCTGTCTCATTGCTAGCCCCAGGCTTCGTAGCCTCTCTCTCCCTCCTGTCTCATTGCTAGCCCCAGGATTTGTAGCCTCTCCCCCTCTCCTGTCTCATTGCTAGCCCCAGGCTTTGTAGCCTCTCTCCCCCTCCTGTCTCATTGCTAGCCCCAGGCTTCGTAGCCTCTCTCCCCCTCCTGTCTCATTGCTAGCCCCAGGCTTCGTAGCCTCGCTCCCCCTCCTGTCTCATTGCTAGCCCCATGCTTTGTAGCCTCTCTCCCCCTCCTGTCTCATTGCTAGCCCCAGGCTTCGTAGCCTCTCTCCCCCTCCTGTCTCATTGCTGGCCCCAGGCTTCGTAGCCTCTCTCCCCCTCCTGTCTCATTGCTAGCCCCAGGCTTCGTAGCCTCTCTCCCCCTCCTGTCTCATTGCTAGCCCCAGGCTTCGTAGCCTCTCCCCCCTCCTGTCTCATTGTTAGCCGCATTGAATTGGACTTAACTCCAGTGTGAATGTGTGTGTGTGACAGAGCGTGAAAGAGCGGCAGAGGCAGAAACGGAGAGTGAGCATGTGTGATGGAGTAAGAGAGAGTGTGAGAGCCAGGGGGAGACCTCTCTCTGATCCTCTGGTGGGGTTCCATTCTTACTTGAGTATAGTAGAGGAGAACTAGGAGGCCACATCGTGTTTGATGGTCTTGTAACACCATACTTTCTTTTTTATAAACCCTAGAGAATGGGAACAGTTATTTTTTTCTGCATCATGAACAATAAAGTTTCTTAAATCTGAACTGGCTGATTATGGAGCCAGGCTGTTTTTAGAAATGATCAACAAAGTAAACAAATCTGTCTGAAACTGTTGGCCCAATTGTGTGGTGCCGACTCAGTCAGGTACATAAAATGTGGGTGTGCTGGTGTACTTGTATGTGTGACCACACTTTTGAGTGTTGAACGTGTTCCCTAGAAAAGATCCATGCCCTATAGGTAGGACAGGCACAAACTGCCCGAACTAGCAGTGCCCTACTTCTTCTTCTACTACTCCTTCAGCTACTACTATTTCACCTACTTCTTCTTCATCTACTATTTCAGCTTGTTAGATATTACTGCACTGTTAGAACTAGAAGCACAAGCATTTCGCTACACTCGCATTAACATCTGCTAACCATGTGTACGTTACCAATACATTTTTATTTTATTTTATTTTTACTACTCATTCAATGACTACTTCTTCATTTACTATTTCTTCATCTACTACTTCTTCAACTACTACTTCTTCAACTACTACTTCTTCAACTACTACTCATTAAAGTACTACTTCATAATCTACTACTTCTTCCTCTATTACTTCTTAATGTACAGCGGCTTGCGAAAATATTCACCTCCTTAGCATTTTTCCTATTTTGTTGCCTTACAATCTGGAATTAAAATAGATGTTTTGGGGTTTGTATCTTTCGATTTAAAATCAAATCAACGTTTATTTGTCACGTGCGCTGAATACAACAGGTGTAGTAGACCTTACAGTGAAATGCTTACTTACAGGCTTTAACCAACAGTGCAAAATGGTATTAGGTGAACAATATGTAAGTAAACAAATAAAAACAACAGTAAAAAAGACAGTGAAAAATAACAGTAGCGAGGCTATATACAGTAGTGAGACTATATACAGTAGTGAGACTATATACAGTAGTGAGGCTATATACAGTAGTGAGACTATATACAGTAGTGAGGCTATATACAGTAGTGAGACTATAACAGTAGCGAGGCTATATACAGTAGCGAGACTATATACAGTAGTGAGACTATATACAGTAGTGAGGCTATATACAGTAGTGAGACTATATACAGTAGTGAGGCTATATACAGTAGTGAGACTATAACAGTAGTGAGGTTATAACAGTAGCGAGGCTATATACAGTAGTGAGGCTATATACAGTAGTGAGACTATGACAGTAGAGAGGTTATATACAGTAGTGAGACTATAACAGTAGTGAGACTATAACAGTAGTGAGGCTATATACAGTAGTGAGGCTATATACAGTAGTGAGACTATAACAGTAGCGAGGCTATATACAGTAGAGAGACTATATACAGTAGTGAGACTATATACAGTAGTGAGACTATAACAGTAGTGAGACTATAACAGTAGAGAGGCTATATACAGTAGTGAGACTATAACAGTAGTGAGGCTATAACAGTAGTGAGACTATATACAGTACTGAGGCTATATACAGTAGTGAGACTATATACAGTAGTGAGACTATATACAGTAGTGAGGCTATATACAGTAGTGAGACTATATACAGTAGTGAGGCTATATACAGTAGTGAGACTATATACAGTAGTGAGACTATATACAGTAGTGAGGCTATATACAGTAGTGAGACTATAACAGTAGTGAGGCTATATACAGTAGTGAGACTATAACAGTAGCGAGGGTATATACAGTAGTGAGACTATAACAGTAGCGAGGCTATATACAGTAGTGAGACTATAACAGTAGTGAGACTATAACAGTAGCGAGGCTATATACAGTAGTGAGACTATATACAGTAGTGAGGCTATATACAGTAGTGAGACTATATACAGTAGTGAGGCTATATACAGTAGTGAGACTATATACAGTAGTGAGACTATAACAGTAGCGAGGCTATATACAGTAGAGAGACTATATACAGTAGTGAGACTATAACAGTAGTGAGACTATAACAGTAGTGAGACTATATACAGTAGAGAGACTATATACAGTAGTGAGACTATATACAGTAGTGAGACTATATACAGTAGTGAGACTATAACAGTAGTGAGACTATAACAGTAGTGAGACTATATACAGTAGAGAGACTATATACAGTAGTGAGACTATATACAGTAGTGAGACTATATACAGTAGTGAGACTATAACAGTAGTGAGACTATAACAGTAGAGAGACTATATACAGTAGTGAGACTATATACAGTAGAGAGACTATATACAGTAGAGAGACTATATACAGTAGTGAGACTATATACAGTAGTGAGGCTATATACAGTAGAGGCTATATACAGTAGTGAGACTATAACAGTAGAGAGACTATATACAGTAGTGAGACTATAACAGTAGAGAGGCTATATACAGTAGTGAGACTATATACAGTAGTGAGACTATAACAGTAGAGAGACTATATACAGTAGTGAGACTATATACAGTAGTGAGACTATAACAGTAGAGAGACTATATACAGTAGTGAGACTATAACAGTAGAGAGGCTATATACAGTAGTGAGACTATATACAGTAGAGAGACTATATACAGTAGTGAGACTATATACAGTAGTGAGACTATAACAGTAGAGAGACTATATACAGTAGTGAGGCTATATACAGTAGCAAGGCTACATACAGTAGCGAGGCTACATACAGACACCGGTTAGTCAGGCTTATTGAGGTAGTATGTACATGTAGATACATGTAGGTACATGTAGATATGGTCATATATGATGAACAGAGAGTAGCAGAAGCGTAAAAGAGGGGTTGGCGGGTGGTGGGTGGTGGGACACAGTGCAAATAGTCCGGTTAGCCAATGTGCAGTGGCACTGTTTGGTCGGGCCAATTGAGGTAGTATGTACATGAATGTATAGTTAAAGTGATTATGCATATATGATAAACAGGTCTTATTTAGGGGCTTCATAGCAAAGGGGGTGAATACATATACATGCACAACTTTTCCGTTATTTTTTTCATTTCACTTCACCAATTTGGACTTGTTTGCTTATGTCCATTACATGAAATCCAAATAAATATCAATTTAAATGAAACGTTGTAATGCAACAAAATAGTAGTGTAACATAATTAGAAGTGTAACATAACATAGTAGTGTAACATAACATAGTAGGGTAACATAACATAGTAGTGTAACATAATTAGAAGTGTAACATAACATAGTAGTGTAACATAACATAGTAGTGTAACATAACATAGTAGTGTAACATAACATAGTAGTGTAACATAACATAGTAGTGTAACATAACATAGTAGTGTAACATAACATAGTAGTGTAACATAATTAGAAGTGTAACATAACATAGTAGTGTAACATAACATAGTAGTGTAACATAACATAGTAGGGTAACATAACATAGTAGTGTAACATAATTAGAAGTGTAACATAACATAGTAGTGTAACATAACATAGTAGTGTAACATAACATAGTAGGGTAACATAACATAGTAGGGTAACATAATTAGAAGTGTAACATAACATAGTAGGGTAACATAATTAGAAGTGTAACATAACATAGTAGTGTAACATAACATAGTAGTGTAACATAACATAGTAGTGTAACATAATTAGAAGTGTAACATAACATAGTAGTGTAACATAACATAGTAGTGTAACATAACATAGTAGGGTAACATAACATAGTAGGGTAACATAACATAGTAGGGTAACATAGTAGTGTAACATAATTAGAAGTGTAACATAACATAGTAGTGTAACATAATTAGAAGTGTAACATAACATAGTAGTGTAACATAACATAGTAGTGTAACATAATTAGAAGTGTAACATAACATAGTAGTGTAACATAACATAGTAGTGTAACATAACATAGTAGGGTAACATAACATAGTAGGGTAACATAACATAGTAGGGTGACATATCAAATCAAATCAAATGTATTTATATAGCCCTTCGTACATCAGCTGATATCTCAAAGTGCTGTACAGAAACCCAGCCTAAAACCCCAAACAGCAAGCAATGCAGGTGTAGAAGCACGGTGGCTAGGAAAAACTCCTTAGAAAGGCCAAAACCTAGGAAGAAACCTAGAGAGGAACCAGGCTATGTGGGGTGGCCAGTCCTCTTCTGGCTGTGCCGGGTGGAGATTATAACAGAACATGGTCAAGATGTTCAAATGTTCATAAATGACCAGCATGGTCGAATAATAATAAGGCAGAACAGTTGAAACTGGAGCAGCAGCACAGTCAGGTGGACTGGGGACAGCAAGGAGTCATCATGTCAGGTACTCCTGGGGCATGGTCCTAGGGCTCAGGTCCTCCGAGAGAGAGAAAGAAAGAGAGAATTAGAGAGAGCATATGTGGGATGGCCAGTCCTCTTCTGGCTGTGCCGGGTGGAGATTATAACAGAACATGGCCAAGATGTTCAAATGTTCATAAATGACCAGCATGGTCGAATAACAATAAGGCAGAACAGTTGAAACTGGAGCAGCAGCACGGCCAGGTGGACTGGGGACAGCAAGGAGTCATCATGTCAGGTAGTCCTGGGGCATGGTCCTAGGGCTCAGGTCCTCCAAGAGAGAGAAAGAGAGAAGGAGAGAATTAGAGAACGCACACTTAGATTCACACAGGACACTGAATAGGACAGGAGAAGTACTCCAGATATAACATACTGACCCTAGCCCCCCGACACATAAACTACTGCAGCATAAATACTGGAGGCTGAGACAGTAGGGGTCAGGAGACACTGTGGCCCCATCCGAGGACACCCCCGGACAGGGCCAAACAGGAAGGATATAACCCCACCCACTTTGCCAAAGCACAGCCCCCACACCACTAGAGGGATATCTTCAACCACCAACTTACCATCCTGAGACAAGGCTGAGTATAGCCCACAAAGACCTCCGCCACGGCACAACCCAAGGGGGGGGGGGGGGCTCCAACCCAGACAGGATGACCACATCAGTGAATCAACCCACTCAGGTGACGCACCCCCTCCAGGGACGGCATGAGAGAGCCCCAGTAAGCCAGTGACTCAGCCCCTGTAATAGGGTTAGAGGCAGAGAATCCCAGTGGAAAGAGGGGAACCGGCCAGGCAGAGACAGCAAGGGCTGTTCGTTGCTCCAGAGCCTTTCCGTTCACCCTCCCACTCCTGGGCCAGACTACACTCAATCATATGACCCACTGAAGAGATGAGTCTTCAGTAGAGACTTAAAGGTTGAGACCGAGTTTGCGTCTCTGACATGGTTAGGCAGACCGTTCCATAAAAATGGAGCTCTATAGGAGAAAGCCCTGCCTCCAGCTGTTTGCTTAGAAATTCTAGGGACAATTAGGAGGCCTGCGTCTTGTGACCGTAGCGTACATGTAGGTATGTACGGCAGGACCAAATCAGAGAGATAGGTAGGAGCAAGCCCATGTAATGCTTTGTAGGTTAGCAGTAAAACCTTGAAATCAGCCCTTGCTTTGACAGGAAGCCAGTGTAGAGAGGCTAGCACTGGAGTAATATGATCACATTTTTTGGTTCTAGTCAGGATTCTAACAGCCGTATTTAGCACTAACTGAAGTTTATTTAGTGCTTTATCCGGGTAGCCGGAAAGTAGAGCATTGCAGTAGTCTAACCTAGAAGTGACAAAAGCATGGATTAATTTTTCTGCATCATTCTTGGACAGAAAGTTTCTGATTTTTGCAATGTTACGTAGATGGAAAAAAGCTGTCCTTGAAATGGTCTTGATATGTTCTTCAAAAGAGAGATCAGTGTCCAGAGTAACGCCGAGGTCCTTCACAGTTTTATTTGAGATGACTGTACAACCATTAAGATTAATTGTCAGATTCAACAGAAGATCTCTTTGTTTCTTGGGACCTAGAACAAGCATCTCTGTTTTGTCCGAGTTTAAAAGTAGAAAGTTTGCAGCCATCCACTTCCTTATGTCTGAAGCACATGCTTCTAGCAAGGGCAATTTTGGGGCTTCACCATGTTTCATTGAAATGTACAGCTGTGTGTCATCCGCATAGCAGTGAAAGTTAACATAATGTTTTCGAATAACATCCCCAAGAGGTAAAATATATAGTGAAAACAATAGTGGTCCTAAAACGGTACCTTGAGGAACACCGAAATTTACAGTTGATTTGTCAGTGGACAAACCATTCACAGAGACAAACTGATATCTTTCCGACAGATAAGATCTAAACCAGGCCAGAACTTGTCCGTGAAGACCAATTTGGGTTTCCAATCTCTCCAAAAGAATGTGGTGATCGATAGTATCAAAAGCAGCACTAAGGTCTAGGAGCACGAGGACAGATGCAGAGCCTCGGTCCGATGCCATTAAAATGTCATTTACCACCTTCACAAGTGCCGTCTCAGTGCTATGATGGGGTCTAAAACCAGACTGAAGCATTTCATATACATTGTTTGTCTTCAGGAAGGCAGTGAGTTGTTGCGCAACAGCCTTTTCTAAAATGTTTGAGAGGAATGAAAGAGGAATGAAAGATTCCTATAGGCCGATAGTTTTTTATATTTTCTGGGTCAAGGTTTGGCTTTTTCAAGAGAGGCTTTATTACTGCCACTTTTAGTGAGTTTGGTACACATCCGGTGGATAGAGAGCCGTTTATTATGTTCAACATAGGAGGGCCAAGCACAGGAAGCAGCTCTTTCAGTAGTTTAGTTGGAATAGGGTCCAGTATGCAGCTTGAAGGTTTAGAGGCCATGATTATTTTCATCATTGTGTCAAGAGATATAGTACTAAAACACTTTGCGTCTCTCTTGATCCTAGGTCCTGGCAGAGTTGTGCAGACTCAGGACAACTGAGCTTTGAAGGAATACGCAGATTTAAGGAGGAGTCTGTAATTTGCTTTCTAATAATCATAATCTTTTCCTCAAAGAAGTTCATGAATTTATCACTGCTAAAGTGAAAGTCATCCTCTCTTGGGGAATGCTGCTTTTTAGTTAGCTTTGCGACAGTATCAAAAAGGAATTTCGGATTGTTCTTATTTTCCTCAATTAAGTTAGAAAAATAGGATGATCGAGCAGCAGTAAGGGCTCTTCGGTACTGCACAGTACTGTCTTTCCAAGCTAGTCGGAAGACTTCCAGTTTGGTGTGACGCCATTTCATAGTAGTGTAACATAACAAAATAGTGTAACATAACATAGTAGTGTAAAATAACATAGTAGTGTAAAATAACATAGTAGTGTAACATAACATAGTAGTGTAACACAACAAAATAGTGTAACATAACATAGTAGGGTAACATAACATAGTAGTGTAACATAACATAGTAGTGTAACATAACATAGTAGGGTAACATAACAAAATAGTGTAACATAACAAATTAGGGTAACATAACATAGTAGTGTAACATAGTAGGTGTTACGGTTTTCTTCTGGTGAAAGAGAAGAGGACCAAAATGCAGCGTGGTTATCTTTATACATCTTTAATGAAAGATGAAAAATACGAACAATTTACAAAAACAATAAACGCAACGTGAAAACCGACAACAGTCCTAACTGGTTCAACAAACACAGAGACAGGAACAATCACCCACAAAACACTCAAAGAATATGGCTCCCTAAATATGGTTCCCAATCAGAGACAACGATAAACACCTGCCCCTGATTGAGAACCACTCTAGGCAACCATAGACTTACCTAGACTACTTCACTAAACCACAATCCCATAACCTACAACAAAAAAATAATAATAAAGAAAACACAAAATACTAAGGCCAGGGTGTGACAGTACCCCCCCCCCCCCCCCCCCCCCCCCCAAAGGTGCGGACTCCCGGCCGCACACCGAAACCCATAATGGAGGGTCTGGGTGGGCGTCTGACCACGGTGGCGGCTCTGGCGCGGGACGTGGACCCCACTCCAACATAGTCTTAGTCCTCTTACTCCGCGTCCTTAGATTGGCGACACTCGCCACCGACCTTGGCCTAGTAACCCTAACAAAGGGCCCCACTGGACTGAGGGGCAGCTCAGGACTGAGAGGAAGCTCAAGACTGAGAGGAAGCTCAGGACTGAGAGGAAGCTCAGGCAGGTTAACGGCTCTGGCAGATCCTGGCTGAATGGCGGTTCTGGCAGATCCTGGCTGACTGGCGGATCCTGGCTGAATGGCGGATCCTGGCTGAATGGCGGAGCCTGGCTGAATGGCGGAGCCTGGCCGACTGGCGGATCCTGGCCGACTGGCGGATCCTGGCTGATCTGGCAGATCTAGGCTGACTGGCGGATCCTGGATGACTGGCGGCTCTGGCGGATCCTGGCTGACTGGCGGCTCTGGCGGATCCATGCTGACTGGCGGATCTGGCTGCTCCATGCTGACTGGCGGCTCTGGCTGCTCCATGCTGACTGGCGGCTCTGGCTGCTCTATGCTGACTGGCGGATTTGGCTGCTCCACGCTGACTGGCGGCTCCGGCCGCTCCACGCAGACTGGCGGCTCCGGCCGCTCCACGCAGACTGGCGGCTCCGGCGGCTCATGACAGACGGGAGACTCCGGCGGCTTATGACAGGCGGGAGACTCCGGCGGCTCATTACAGGCGGGAGACTCCGGCGGCTCATGACAGGCGGGAGACTCCGGCGGCTCATGACAGGCGGGAGACTCCGGCGGCTTATGACAGGCGGGAGACTCCGGCGGCTCATTACAGGCGGGAGACTCCGGCGGCTCATGACAGGCTTGAGACTCTGGCGGCTCATGACAGGCGGGAGACTTCGGCGGCTCATGATAGGCGGGAGACTCCTGCGGCGCTGGACAGGCGGGAGACTCCGGCGGCGCTGGACAGGCGGGAGACTCCGGCGGCGCTGGACAGGCAGGAGACTCCGGCGGCGCTGGACAGGCGGGAGACTCCCGCGGCGCTGGACAGGCGGGAGACTCCGGCAGCGCTGGACAGGCGGGAGATTCCGGCAGCGCTGGAGAGGTGAAAAGCTCTGGCAGCGCTGGACAGGCAGGAGACTCCGGCAGTGCTGGAGAGGAGAAAGGCTCTGGCAGCGCTGGACAGGTGAGGAGCACTGTAGGCCTGATGCGTGGTGCTGGCACTGGTGGTACTGGGCCGAGGACACGCACAGGAAGCCTGGTGCAGGGAGCTGCCACCGGGGGGCTGGTGCGTGGAGGTGGTACTGGATAGACCGGACCGTGCATGCGCACTGGAGCTCTTGAGCACCGAGCCTGCCCAACCTTATCTGGTTGAATGCTCCTGGTCGCCCTGCCAGTGCGGCGAGGTGGAATAGCACGCACTGGGCTATGCAGGCGAACCGGGGACACCGTGCGCAAGGCTGGGGCCATGTAAGCCGGCCCAAGAACCCACACTGGAGACCAGATGCGTAGAGCCGGCTTCATGACACTTGGCTCAATGCCCACTCTAGCCCAGCCGATACGAGGAGCTGGTATGTACCGCACCGGGCTATGCACCCGCACTGGAGACACCGTGCGCTCCACAGCCAAACACGGTGCCTGCCCGGTCTCTCTAGCCGCCCGGTAAGCACAGGAAGTTGGCGCAGGTCTCCTACCTGGCTTCGCCATACTCCCTGTGTGCCCCCACCCAATACATTTTTGGGGCTGACTCTCGGGCTTCCATCCACGCCGCCGCTCTGCCTCCTCATACCAGTGCCTCTCCACTTTCGCCACCTCCAGCTCTTCTTTGGGGTGACGATATTCTCCTGGTTGTGCCCAGGGTCCATTTCCTTCCAAGATTTCCTCCCAAGTCCAGAAATCTTGATTTCGCTGCTCCTGCTGTCGCTGCCTGTCACCACGCCGCTTGGTCCTGTTGTGGTGGGTGATTCTGTTACGGTTTTCTTCTGGTGAAAGAGAGGAGGACCAAAATGCAGTGTGGTTATCTTTATACATTGTTAATGAAAGATGAAAAATATTAACAATTTACAAAAACAATAAACGTAACGTGAAAACCGACAACAGTCCTAACTGGTTCAACAGAGACAGGAACAATCACCCACGAAACACTCAAATAATATGGCTGCCTAAATATGGTTCCCAATCAGAGACAAGGATAAACACCTGCCCCTGAGTGAGAACCACTCTAGGCAACCATAGACTTACCTAAACTACTTCACTAAACCACAATCCCATAACCTACAAAAAACCCCTAGACAAAACACACCACATAAATGCCCATGTCACACCCTGGCCTGACCAAAATAATAAAGAAAACACAAAATACTAAGGCCAGGGCGTGACAGTAGGGTAACATAACATAGTAGGGTAACATAGTAGTGTAACATAACATAGTAGTGTAACATAACATATTAGGGTAACATAACATAGTAGTGTAACATAACATAGTAGTGTAACATAACATAGTAGGGTAACATAGTAATGTAACAGAACATAGTAGTGTAACATAACATATTAGGGTAACATAACATAGTAGTGTAACATAACATAGTAGGGTAACATAGTAATGTAACAGAACATAGTAGTGTAACATAACATAGTAGAGTAACATAACATAGTGTAACGTAACATAGTAGGGTAACATAACATATTAGGGTAACATAACATAGTAGTGTAACATAACATAGTAGTGTAACTTAATAACATAGTAGTGTAACATAACATAGTAGTGTAACATAACATAGTAGGGTAACATAACATAGTAGGGTAACATAACATAGTAGTGTAACATAGGTTAACTTAACATAGTAGAGTTAACATAGGTTAACTTAACATAGTAGAGTAACATAACATAGTAGAGTAACATAACATAGTAGAGTAACATAACATAGTAAAGTAACATAGTAGTGTAACATAACATAGTAGTGTAACATAACAAAGTAGTGTAACATAACATAGTAGTGTAACATAACATAGTAGTGTAACATAACATTTGTTCTCTGATCGGACCTTGTAAAGCTATGCTATCGTAAATACAGAAGCGTATGCATTCCAAATAACCGTCCATTTGGAAAAGGAAAATGCAAGAAATATTCACTCTGAGCGGTGCTTCAATAGGTTGGTTGTAGATGGAAGGTCGTTTTGCCCAACAGATTTTCCTGTCCTCAGAAGAATGTCTGGTAGAACGAATGCGTTGTAGTAGCGTCGTGTGTTTAGTAGAAGAGATACATCCTTTCCGCAAATCAAATCAAATGTATTTGTCACATACACATGGTTAGCAGATGTTAATGCGAGTGTAGCGAAATGCTTGTGCTTCAAGTTCCGACAATGCAGTAATAACCAACGAGTAATCTAACTAACAATTCCAAAACTTCTACCTTATACACACAAGTGTAAAGGCATAAAGAATATGTACATAAAGATATATGAATGAGTACAGTGCGGCATAGGCAAGATGCAGTAGATGGTATCGAGTACAGTATATACATATGAGATACGTTTACAGCTGCGATATGCTGAGATATGTTTACAGCTGCTGCTGCTCACTCAACGGCTAGGAAGTATCACTTATTTAGTGAATAAGAGTTCAAAGTTCAAACCAAGTTGCCATACTTTAAGTTCACGCTGAAAGTGGCTTAGTTCTGTAGTTTGATATTAGCCCTTTTAACGTATGGACCGTCGTCCTCACTTCCTCGGGAACACAAAGTTACATTTGTTTCATAGTTTACAACCAATGTCTGTTCACCTGGGCGGGGCCACTGAGTTGAGCCTAGTTCACTTATGAAAACCAATTCTCTCATTTAGAAGCTAAAATTACATTTAATCTGTTCACGAATAGTTTCATATTTAAATATTTAAATTGCACAACAATTCCATGTGAATTTGATAACTATAATGTGTAGACTTTCCAAGATACAGTTTGTTATCCTATAATCAGTAATAATGTCTCAGATGACAACTGATCTGATTGCAAATTTCCTTCGTCCTTTTTTGGGGATCTGACCACATGACTGAACAGTAGTCCAGGTTCGCCAAAACTAGGGCCTGTAGGACCTGCCTTGTTAATAGTGTTGATAAGAAGGTAGAGCATCACTTTATTATGGACAGACTTCTCCTCATCTTAGCTACTACTATATCAATATATTTTATTTGTCCCAAATAAAATGCTTTTAGTTTTAGAAATAGGGCTAACTTATTCCTTGCCACCCACTCAAACTAACTGCGGCTCTTTGTTAAGTGTTGCAGTCATTTCAGTCAATGTAGTAGCTGATGTGTATAGTGTTGAGTCATCTCCATACATCGACACTCTAGCTTTACTCAAAGGCAGTGAGTGGCATGTTGTTAGTAAAAATTGAGAAAAGCAAGGGGCCTAAACAGCTACCCTGGGGAATTCCTGATTCTACCTGGATTATGTTTGAGAGGCTTCCATTAAAGAACACCCTCTGTATTCTGTTAGACAAGTAACTCTTCATCCACATTATAGCAGGGGGTGTAAATCCATAACACATACGTTTTTGCAGCTGAATATGATAGATAATGTCAAAAGCTGCAATGAAGTCTAACAAGACAGCCCCCACAGTAATTTTATCATACATTTCTCTCAGCCAATAATCAGTCATTTGTGTAAGTGCTGTGCTTGTTGAGTGTTCTTCTCTATAAGCGTGCTGAAAGTCTGTTGTCAATTAGTTTACTGTGAAAAAGTATTGTATCTGGTCAAAAAAAAATTTCCAGAAGTTTACTAAGGGTTTGTAACAGGCTGATTGGTCTGCGTGTTGGAATGACTTTAGCTTCCCTCCAGGCCTGAGGGCACACACTTTCTAGTAGGCTTAAATTGAAGATGTGGCAAATAGGAGTGCCTATTTCGTCCACTATTATCCTCAGTAATTTTCCATCCAGATTGTCAGACTCTGGAGGCTTGTCATTGTTGATAGACAACAATAATTTTTTCACCTCTTCCACACTGACTTTACGGAATTCAAATGTACAATTCTTGTCTTTCATAATTTGGTCCTATATACTTAGTGTCAGCATTTGTTGCTGGCAGTTCACCCCTAAGTTTGCTTGTTTTGCCAATGAAAAAGTAATAAAAGTAGTTGGCAATATCAGAGGGCTTTGTGATGAATGAGCCATCTGATTCAATGAATGATGGAGATGAGTTGGCTTTTTTTCCCAAAATGTTATTTAAGGTGCCTCAAAGCTTTTTACTGTTATTCTTTATATAATTGATCTTTGCTTCATAGTATATTTTATTTTTATTTAGTCACATGATTTCTTAATTTGCAGTACGTTTGCCAATCAGTTGAGTTGGCAGATTTATTTGCCATACCTTTTGCCTCCGCCCTCTCATTCATACAAGTTTTCAATTCCTCATCAATCCAAGGAGATATACGTTTTTACAGTAATTTTCTTAATGGTTGTGTGCTTATTATTAACTGGAATAAGTAGTTTCATAAATATGTCCAGTGCAGCTTCTGGTTGCTCCTCATTACACACCACAGACCAGCAAATATTTTTTACATCATCAACATATGAATCACTACAAAACTTCTTGTATGGCCTCTTATACACTATATTAGGCCCAGCCTTTGGAACTTTGGTTTACCTAGATATGCCTATTATATTGTGATCAATGCCTCCTATGGATTTGGATACTGCTTTAAAGCAAATTTCTGCAGCATTAGTAAAGATGGGATCAATACATGTTGATGATTTCATTCCTGTGGTATTTGTAACTACCCTGGTTGGTTGACTGACAACCTGAACCAGGTTGCAGGCACTGGTTACAGTTTGAAGTTTTTCCTGAGTGGGCAGCTTGATGTGATCCAGTCAATATTTAAATCACCCAGAAAATATACTTTTCTGTTGATATCACATAGAATATCAAACATTTCACACATATTATCCAGATACTGACTGTTAGCACTTTGTGGTCTATAGCATCTTTCCACAAGAATGGGCTTTAGTTGAGGCAGCTGAACCTGTAGCCATATTACTTCAACAGTATTTAACATTATATCGTCTCGAAGCTTTACAGGAATGTGGATCTGAATATAAACGGCAACACCTCCACCACTGGCATTTCTGTCTTTTCTGTAGATGTTATAACCATGTATTGCCACCACTGTATCAGCAAAGGTCAGTTTCATTGATTGTCAGAATATGAATGTCATCTGTTACAAGCAAGTTATTGACTTCATGGACCTTGTTTCTTAGGCTACATATGTTAATTTTTGCTGTTTGTTGCTTGATTGTGGGACGCTTTACTGGGACGCTTATCAGAAGTAGACTTACTCATGTTATTTACATTGGAGCTGATAGTGCAAGGTGCAGGGTGAGCTGCATAAAGTATTGTTCCTACTAGGCCACACCGCCTCAGTGCTAGCATTGTAACTCTTATTCATAGTAGGGTAACGTAACTTGGTAGGGTAACGTAATATGGTAGGGTAACGTAACATGGTAGGGTAACACTACTCACTGGTCCAAACCCGTTTTAGCTATACAGTACATTTTCAGTGATTGAGGTAAGGTCAACATATTCCACTGCAGTGCTTGGTGTGGTGCTAGTTCAATTTATAGTGTGGTGTGAATGGGTGTGAACAGGTTGTTGTTTGGGAGCTGTATGTTACAGCTGAATGTCTGAAGTGACGGGACCCTTTCTCGTCGTTGACCCTGTTTCCCAGTGGGACACTGTAGAGGAGCGGACAGCAGTGTCCTCTCCGTGGCCAGGAGGAAACAGGCTGAGGGCTGCGTCTAAAAATACCAGCGGTGCGTTTGAGTCACACCATCCACTTCCTGTTTTCATTCTCCAAGTTTACTTCCCAGAGAGAAAGAAAGGGTCGGGAGAGAGAGAAGTGGGAAGGGGTAGGGAGATCGAGAAGAGAGACAGACAGCTATATCTGTTGCTTGTGTAGTATTCTCCTCTTCAAAACCCTGGTGACACTAGGCTTTCTGGAATCCCAGGATACATGGGATGTAAAAAGATGACTCTCAATTTGGCAATATTATGACAGTCAAAAAAAGCTGCTGTCTGTCTCTTTCTACCCTAACGTACTCTGACACTACATTTCAGACAGAATAGTATACTGCCCGTCTCTTTCTACCCTAACATACTCTGACACTACATTTCAGACAGAATAGCGTACTGCCCATCTCTTTCTACCCTAACGTACTCTGACACTATATTTCAGACAGAATAGCATAGTTCCCGTCTCTTTCTACCCTAACGTACTCTGACACTACATTTCAGACAGAATAGCATACTGCCCGTCTCTTTCTACCCTAACGTACTCTGACACTACATTTCAGACAGAATAGCATACTGCCCGTCTCTTTCTACCCTAACGTACTCTGACACTACATTTCAGACAGAATAGCATACTGCCTGTCTCTTTATACCCTAACGTACTCTGACACTACATTTCAGACACAATAGCATACAGAGAGAGAGGCATAGAGATAGAAAATAATTTTACATTAACTGAATGGAACTTTTTATGAGATTGATTTTTTTTCTAAACAACAACAGAGACCTACTGATTTCATATCACACAGCACACCTGATAGTCTATCCAGTTTTTGATGTCATTTTCCCAGGGGAATGTTTTGGCTCCTAAAAGTGCTTACATGGACGTTACTGGAGCAGGGAAGCTGCTCTGTTTTTCCCTGGCATGATTTGTTAAGTTCCATTCGTTAGATAACATAGTCGTAGCTCCCATTCATTAGATAACATAGTCATACCTCCCATTCCTTAGATAACATAGTCATAGCTCCCATTCCTTAGGTGACATAGTCGTAGCTCCCATTCCTTAGGTGACAGTCGTAGCTCCCATTCCTTAGGTGACATAGTCGTAGCTCCCAGTCCTTATAGGTGACATAGTCATATCTCCCATTCTTTAGATGACATAGTCGTAGCTCCCATTCATTAGATGACATAGTCATAGCTCCCATTTCTTAGATGACATAGTCGTAGCTCCCATTTGTTAGATGCCATAGTTGTAGCTCCCATTCTTTAGATGACATAGTTGTAGCTTCCTTTTGTTAGATGACACAGTTCCCAAAGTGGGCATTAAATCAGATGAAAGATGCCAAGAAAGGGAAAGTGAGGGGGTGGAGCTAGAGGAGAGAGGGACACCTGAAAGACAAACGTCTAGAGCCCAACCAAACAACTTCTATAGGCTACCACTGTGAAACCTATTATTGTTATAGCTCCATAGTCTCAATTCCTATAGTCACCTCTCACAATCTCTATGCTCCTTGTTTCTGGCCTGAAAATCGTAAAATTCTTAAAAACCGTCTGTCCTCGGTTGCAACACTCACTACCAAGTTCCAAACTGCCTCTGGAAGCAACGTCAGCACAATAACTATTCGTTGGGAGCTTCATAAAATGGGTTTCCATGGCCGAGCAGCCGCGCACAAGCCTAAGATCAACATGAGAAATGCCAAGCGTCGGCTGGAGTGGTGTTAAGCTCGCCACCATTGGACTCTGGAGCAGTGGAAAAGCGCTCTCTGGAGTGATGAATCATGCTTCACCATATAGTAGTCCGACGGACTAATCTGGGTTTGGCGGATGCCAGGAGAACACTACCTATACCAATGCATAGTTCCAACTGTAAAGGTTGTTGGGGGAGGAATAATGGTCTGGGGCTGTTTTTCATGGTTCGGGCTAGGCCCCTTAGTTCCAGTGAAGGGAAATCTTAACTCTACAGCATACAATGACATTGTGGAAGGACTAACATTGTGGAAGCACAGCAAACAATTCTGTGCTTCCAACTTTGTGGCAACAGTTTGGGGAAGTCCCTTACCTATTTCAGCATAACATTGCCCCTGTGCACAAACCGATGTCCAAACAGAAAAAGGTTTTTCAAGATTGGTGTGGAAGAACTTGACTGTCCTGCACAGAGTCCTCACCTCAAACCCATCGAACAGTTTTGGGATGAACTGGAATGCCGACTGCAAGCCAGGACTAATCGCCCAACACCAGTGCCTGACCTCACTAATGATCTTGTGGCTGAATGGAAGCATGTCCCCACAGCAATGTTCCAACAACTAGTGGAAAGTCTTCACAGAAGAGTGGAGGCTGTTATCGCAACAAAGGGGGGGACCAACTCCAAATTAATGCCCATGATTTTGGAATGAGATGTACGACGAGCAGTCTATACACTTCCCATTTATGTTTAAGAGCCGTTTGGTGAGTGTATTTTAATGGGATTGAGAAGTCCTGTTTATTCCTACAGCATCATCAGACAATTCACGCAAAGAGTTTTAGTCTTCATGGTGGAGTGATGACAAACTGTGCCAAGGGACCAGAAAAGAGACTAGTTGGCAGTGCGGTCTACTACCACATGTGTGTATGTCACACCCTGACCATAGTTTGCTTTGTATGTTTCTATGTTTTGTTTGGTCAGGGTGTGATCTGAGTGGGCATTCTATGTTGGATGTCTAGTTTGTCTGTTTCTGTGTTTGGGCCTGATATGGTTCTCAATCAGAGGCAGGTGTTAGTCATTGTCTCTGATTGGGAACCATATTTAGGTTGCCTGTTTTGTGTTGGGTTTGTGGGTGGTTGTTTCCTGTCTTTGTTGCACCAGATAGGGCTGTTTCGGTTTTGCCACATTTATTGTTTTGTATTAGGTTCATGTTGAGTTTTTCTATTAAAATATATAACCACGCTGCATTTTGGTCCGCCTCTCCTTCCCAGGAGGAATCCCGTGACAGTGTAATCTGAGAGCACTGTGATAGATTGTGCCTTTACAAAACCTGGCCTTGTATTTGGCCTGTAGAGCACATGTTTGTCTGTTTGACCCTTTAGCAGGGGCTACCTGTTCCTTTCCATCAGTTCAGATGAACCCCAGATCAGCTCACTCTGCTGCACCAGATAGAATCCCTCCAGCTAGGCCTGTCAACAATGCTAGTCCTTCAACAATGCTTGGCCTTCCACAATGCTAGGCTGTAAGTGGAGACAATGCTACTCAATGCATGATGTTATTGAGGTGGGTCAGAGAAAGATGTGGGAGTTAACCCAGAAGAAGACTGGAAATGTACAATAGGATATGAGTTTCTGGAGGGAACTGTATGTGTGTGTGTGTGTGTAAGCGTGTCTCTGTGTGTAAGTGTGTGTGCATGTGTAAGTGTGTGTGTAAGCGTGTGTGTGGATACATGTGTGCGTGCTTGTGTGTCTATGTTCATTGTCAGGGTGGGATGGCAGATGGATGTGAGTGGCTCATACCTCTGTCCTACTTTCACACTGAGGATAAGAAGAGGGGGAGAGAGGGCTCTAGAGTGCAGAAGAGCGAGGGAGTCAGAGAGAGAGACAGAGAATCAAAATGTAGATCATATGAATGGGAGTTGATACAATTAGAGGCAGGATCCATATGATAACATAATGTCAAAGAAATTCTGGCATAGGTATACATCATTGGCCCAGTGTCGTCGGGGTTCAGGCTTGGTAGGTTGTCTTTGTAAATAAGAATTTGTTCTTAACTGGCTTGCCTAGTTAAATAAAGGTTAAAAAAATACAACTATAACAAATTGGCTAATGTGTGTGTTGTGTGTGTGAATGGTCAGTGCTGTGCTGAGGAAACAGTGATGACAGATGGGAGTGGGAGGACTACACACCTTTCATGCTGAGATAGAGAACGAGAACAGAAAGGAGGGATGGGAACAGTGTGACATGATATGACAGAGAGAGGGAGCGAGTGAGAGAAGGAGCCAAGGAGGAAAGGATGGATTGTGGAACAGAATGAGCCATCATTGATAGAGAGAAGAGAGCAAGTGAAGGAGAGGAAAGAGAAAGGAGAAACAAAGGACAGAGAGAGTCCATGTACTCTTTGATCCACTGTATCATGGTGAAGAGTGCCAGGTTCCCAGGTCTCACACTAACGAGAGACTCTAAATGCCCTAGCAGTTTAATGGACAGCCCTCTCCCCCTATTCTTCTACTCACTATTCAGCGTGTGAACAGGCCTATGTCCTCTTCTCACTTATATAACTGACATCCCCACCGCCCCGTGACTGTCCCCACCGGCACTACCAGACCTGCCAGGTTATGCTCCAAAAACCACTCACCAGATTATAATTCAGTTTCAAAGGAAATTAATCCAAGATTACATCTGTCCATTCTGTTAGCACACAGCAGCACCATGACATTGTGGAGCAGAGTTGGGTCTCTACGTAACATCATCGATGTGTCATCCATCCATCCTCTCTCCACCCTCTCTCCCTCTCTCTCTCTCCGTCTCTCTCGGCCTTTTCAGTGTCTTCCTGGAAAGCAGATGGCCGGCAGTGTCAATCAGTAGCGTGGGAGTGATAGTGACACGTTGACTCTTCCTCTCTGAAGTGTTTGACAGCCCGGCTCTGTGATGTAAGGCAGATGAGGTACATGTCACAGGCATGTGGTTAGAAACCCATAGACAGACAGGGAGGGGTCCATCTCTTGGGTGCATTTTAATAATCTAAAGTGGTTTCCTCTCCTCATCTCCTCGTCTTTCCTCTCTGATGTTTACGAATGGGATAGGTGAAAGCACATTTCCTGTGGGCATCTTCCATTCTGCTTTCACCAGCCCAGTGTTTTGAGATCAGTGTAATGCGAAGCCAGGATGGCGGCCATTGTTTATCTCCTGCTACATGTTTTAGTTTGTGTATTATCGTCTTCTCCTCAGATGTCTTTACGGTCCGCCTGATTTCCAGCAGATAGCTGTCCTGTCACTAGAGCCGCTCACTGGCGAAAGTTTCCTCATCATTATTCAGCAGGGACAAATGGATGAGAGACAGACATGGCTGTCGAGGGGGGACATGGATGAGTGGCCACTGACAGTAGATCATGTGTGTGCGTGCAATTCATATTTAAAAGCTTTTCATGGTTGGCTTCCCCTAAACCCATCCAAAAAGCCTGCCTCTCATAGTCAGACACACTCGTACCGTATCTCCAAACAGGTCGGCCCTGTTGGAGTAATGAGGTATAATTCGGCTGGACAGAGGACAGAGAGTGTGGAGGGGTTAGAGGAGTGTGTGTGTGTGTGTGCCGGCTGGAGAAGACCACTAGAGCCTGTAGTCCGTGGATTTGAGACCCCTGCTGTTGACCAAATGCCCACTGTTCATCTGCTGAAGTAGAGCATCGTGGGTTCTTGGGCCAATAACACATGCTAGATATCTTCTGTGTTTTCCTATCCAACCCCTATCCTTTTAGTCTGGCTACGCCTAACTCCAAGTCCTCTGGACTTCAGAGTCTGGAATGTCTGTTTTGATGTTGTCGGCACGATGCGTCAATAATGAAGGGGGGGGGGGGGGGGGGGGGGGGGGGGGGGTTATTGATTGGTTCTCCTCTTTGTCTTTTTCACACACAGCCCCCGAGCGCCTCCCCCTTCCAATACAACTGTTGGATTTTCAACCCCCCAGGAAAGAACCAAAAACATTTGAGAGAACGAATCAAAGCTCAGAAATAAGCACATCTCTGCTCGAATACTACATTTACAATGGCCTCCTGTCCAAACCAGTGTGCCACAGCTCTCCCTTGCTGTGAGTCACGTGAGTTGCATCAGCTATTATCCATCACTCTTTCCCTATTTCCACTGGGCAAAAACTGGTTGAAATAACGATTTGAAAACAGTAATCAATGACATGGCAAAATGTGTGTTGATTTCACGTTGAATTCACGTTAGTTGACCACTCAAACAAACAAGGCCTAAATCAAAACTAGACGTTGAACTGACGTCTGTGGGATCTTTCCCTATTAATCAATACAACTTCTAAACCAATACATTTTTTTGCCAACTTCAGCATCCCACCAACTTTTTGCCAACTTTTCTTCATATCTGAAAGCCTAAACTTGTATTTCTGCCAGCTGACCTAGTCATGATTACTGTAAAGTTCTGATTATGGCAAAGTATGAAATGTAGTTGTAATGCCTCTTGCCTCCGTGTAAAAACAAAAGAGTACAACTCTTGATGGTTGCTAGGCGGTGCCCATTACTACTATCTTCCTGGCAGTTCTAAACTTTGTTCAGCATCGATAAAGAATAAAGATCACAAAATGACCAAAATATTGGAATAAAGTAGGCTAATGCAATTGAAGGCATCAAATTGTTGCATACTGAAACTCCCAAAGTCATCCAATTGTTAATAGGCTACATTTCATTGAAGCAGTAGTCTAAATGCATGTGGTCAACTATTTCAGCACCGTTTCGGGGGTCTTGAAATCAATCAATGGATCATTTTTATTTTCATTGAATCTCCATTTGGATATTCGTTAGGCTACAATAAGGCTATGGAAGTGTTAACTAAGTTGAGTTGAGTGCTGGGCATGATCATCTTGTCTACTTGGCTAATTTATCAGCACTGATCAGAACATTTTGCCAGCATGTTATGTACAGTATCTTCAGAAATGATTCAGACCCCTTGACTTACTCCACATTTTGTTGTGTTACAGCCTGAAATCAAAATTGATAAAAATATATTTTTCTCACCTATCTACAAGCAATACCCCATAATGACGAAGTGAAAACATGTTTATAGACATTTTTGCACATTTTTGAAAATGATATACAGAAATATCTAATTTACATAAGTATTCACACCCCTGAGTCAATCACCTGACTCTTTCTGGGTAAGTCTCTAAGAGCTTTGCACACCTGGATTGTACAATATTTGCACATTATTCTTAAAAAATTCTTCAGGCTCTGTGAAGTTGGTTGTTGGTCATTGCTAGACAGCCATTTTCAAGTCCTGCCGTACATTATCAAGTGAAAACTGTAACTAGGCCACTCAGGAAAATTCAATGTCATCTTGGTAAGCAACTCCAGTGTAGATTTGACCTTGTGTTTTAGGTTATTGTCCTGCTGAAAGGCAAATTTGTGTCCCATTGTCTGTTGGAAAGCAGACTGAACCAAGTTTTCAAGGATTTTGCATGTACTTAGCTTTATTCCACTTCTTTTTATCCAAAAAAAAACTCCCTAGTCCTTGCCAATGACAAGCATATCCATAACATGATGTAGCCATCACCATGCTTGAAAATATGAAGAGTGGTAGTCAGTGATGTGTTGTGTTGGATTTACCCCAAACATAACGCTTTGTATTCAGAACTAAAAGTGAATTTCTTTGCACTTTTTTGCAGTTTTACTTTAGTGCTTTATTGCAAACAGGATGCATGTATTGGAATATTTAAATTTTGTACAAGCTCATTTCTTTTCACTCTGTCGTTTACATTAGTATTGTGGAGTAACTTTGGCAGGTAGCCTAGCAGTTAAGAGTGTTGGGCCAGTAACTGAAAGGTGGCTGGTTCAACCCCTGAGCCGACTAGGTGAAAAATGTGTCGATGTGCCCTTGATCAAGGCACTTAACCCTAATTGCTCATGTAAGTCGCTCTGGATAAGAGTGTCTGCTAAATGACTAAAATGATTTTAAAAATATGTTGATCCATCCTCATTTTTTCTCCTCTCCTATCACAGTCATTAAACTGTGTACTGTTTTGAAAAGTTACCATTGGCCTCACGGTGAAATTCCTGAGCGGTTTCCTTCCTCTCTGGCGACTGAGTTAGGAAGGACACCTGTATGTTGTAGTGACTGTATGTATTCATACACCATCCAAAGTATAATTAATAACTTCACCATGCTCAAAGAGATATTCTGAGAGATGAGATGGCGCCGCAGGGGATGGCTGCTGACTGAGCGGTGGTAGGCAGAAGCAGGCGCGTAAACATTCATTCAAACAGCACTTTCGTGCGTTTTGCCAGCAGCTCTTCGTTGTGCGTCAAGCATTGCGCTGTTTATGACTTCAAGCCTATCAACTCCCGAGATGAGGCTGGTGTAACCAAAGTGAAATGGCTAGCTAGTTAGCGGGTGCTAATAGCGTTTCAAACGTCACTCGCTCTGAGCCTTGGGGTGGTTGTTTCCCTTTCTCTGCATGGGCAACGCTGCTTCGAGGGTGGCTGTTGTCGTTGTGTTCTTGGTTCGAGCCCAGGGAGGAGCGAGGAGAGGGATGGAAGCTATACTGTTACACTGGCAATACTAAAGTGCCTATAAGAACATCCAATAGTCAAAGGTTAATGAAATACAAATGGTAGAGAGGGAAATAGTCCTATAATTCCTATAATAACTACAACCTAAAACTTCTTACCTGGGAATATTGAAGACTCATGTTAAAAGGAACCACCAGCTTTCATATGTTCTCATGTTCTGAGCAAGGAACTTAAACGTTAGCTTTCTTACATGGCACATATTGCACTTTTACTTTCTTCTCCAACACTTTGTTTTTGCATTATTTAAACCAAATTGAACATGTTTCATTATTTGTTTGAGGCTAAATTGATTTTATTGATGTATTATATTGAGTTAAAATAAGTGTTCATTCAGTATTGTAGTAATTGTCATTATTACAAATACATTTTACAAAATTGGCCGATTAATCTGTATCGGCTTTTTTTGGTCCTCCAATAATCGGTATCGGTATCGGCGTTGAACAATCAGAATCGGTTGACCTCTAGTGCTGAACCTGCTGCTAGAAGGGGTACACAGCTGGAGGTTGAATATTTGAAGGGGTACGGGTCTATAAAAAATTTTGCATTTTTGTCTGTTTTAACTTTCGCCACTAGAGGGCGATCAGACGGTTTCTTGGGGTCTGTACTTCCGAAAGTTGTTGACTGTTTTTGTGGTTGCCAGTTGGCTAGCAGTATTCAGTTGTGAGCAGCCAATGGCTAGCAGTTTTTTACTGCCGATAAAAACGGATGATTGCCGTAATTTTTTCAAGTCAATACTGAACTATTTTATGTACTAAATCAAACATTAAAGCCTGTAACAATTTATTTAGACCGGGCTTTTATTTGAAATAGGTGTTTGTTACCTGAAATGTGTGCTGTTTCCTTGCTATTAAAAGGGATAGGCGGCTATTTGAGACTGTGTTTTATTGAAGGTTTAGGGCACTCTTATAATGTTTCTTAGGACCTGAATAATGGATATACTTGTGGGTGTATTAAAATATGTCCTCCCACATAGTTCTACATGTGCCCAGGAGGTATAAAAGGCTTATGCCGGCAAGAATGTGGTTCAAAATGGGACTGTGCTCTAAAAAACATTGCCTGTGTGTAAAGGGCATACCTTAAAGTCTGACTGTAAAGGGAATACCTTAAAGTCTGACTGTAAAGGGCATACCCTAAAGTCTGACTGTAAAGGGCATACCTTAAAGTCTGTGTGTAAAGGGCATACCTTAAAGTCTGACTGTAAAGGGCATACCCTAAAGTCTGTCTGTAAAGGGCATACCTTAAAGTCTGTGTGTAAAGGGCATACCTTAAAGTCTGTCTGGAAAGGGCATACCTTAACGTCTGTCTGTAAAGGGCATACCCTAAAGTCTGACTGTAAAGGGCATACCCTAAAGTCTGACTGTAAAGGGCATACCTTAAAGTATGTAAAGGGCATACCTTAAAGTCTGTAAAGGGCATACCTTAAAGTCTGTAAACGGCATACCTTAAAGTCTGTAAAGGGCATACCTTAAAGTCTGTCTGTAAAGGGCATTAGTGTCTTAGTTGAGCTGCATTTTGTGTATGTCCTGTCCCTGATGTTTAGATGCAGGCCCAGTCGGCTGCTAGAGCTGTGCTCTGTTCTGTTCTCCTCTGCTCTGTTCTATTCTGTCTAGTGTGAGTGCATTAGCAGCAGGAGCCAGGCCAACCATGAACTTTTCTCTGCAGACAGAGCAAGGTGGCTGGATTGTGTGTTTGTTGGTTGTGTGTGCATGTGCGTAATGTCTCCAGGTGCATCTTTCAAAAAGGCTCCACTGAGGCAAGCTCCCTGGGTCTCTAGTGTGTATGTCTGTTTTGTAGAACTGTGTTTGTGTGTTAGGGTTGAGATGATATTGTAATATTGTTCCATGCTAATAGAAACGTCTTAATCCTGCTAACTGACTTTGAAGTGAATTGCTGTTTGAAGAAATACCCCCGAGACATGCTAGACACTGTGTTTTAGTCGCTTTTCCTTTGAGTTTGCAGTTTTCCGTCAGCATTATCACCAGTCATCTCTGTGTTTCCATCCCCAGTGTTGATACACACACACACACACGCACGCGCACACACGCACGCACGTACGCACGCGCACACACAATAGGCTTCTAATCGGCACCTAGGCAGATCAGATGGCTGTACAGTGTAGCCTATTTCCTCCGTCAAAACAAAAAAGAAACAGCTAATCAGGGGGTCTGCATTTTGAATTATTTTACTATAATTAAAGAATTGCCTGCCATTCATGACAGCTGGTGTTTTTCATGTAACAGTACTCGTCTTGCCTTGTGTACAATCAGTCATCGACACGGAACTCCAACATGTAGCACCAGTCATGTAGCTTTATTCTGATAAGAACGACACAAAATTGCACGTCATGCAATGCACGTCTCACCATCCAACTCTGCACTCACGCACGCTGGTTTGGTGCTTGTTCACTGGGGTAGTTACCAAAATAATACAATTACAATATACAATATAATATATTTAACAATGTACCTGATAAGAACGACACAAAATTGCACGTCATGCAATGCACGTCTCACCATCCAACTCTGCACTCACGCACTGTACAAAATATATGAACCTCCCCCCACCAGACACAGTAAGTTGCTAGCTAGTACTGGCGGGAATTCTCTACAACAAAATGCACAACAAATATTCTCCAAAAACCGCTGCATCTTATGTGTGATGTTCCAATAACATTTACAAACAATTTGATATAAATTGTACATTTAAATCATCACTTGAGAGTATAAAAATCACTTTTGATGTACAGTGCTTTGCAACCAACAACTTACCGCTGGTTTGGTGCTTGTTCACTGGGACGATTCTAACTGGAACATCCCCCCTCGTAAGCAAGCTACGCAAACCAGCCAATAAGATGCCATGTTGAGTAGGTGAAGGCAAGACGAACTCAAACCAAAAACCCATTGGCTTAACAATAAAGTGGCAAGGGGAATCACCAATATAACCCTGTTACACTCCCCCCTACTGAATTCCACTTGCCAAGAAAAATATCAAAATACAAAACGGCACTGTGCAAACATACCAGATACAGAGACACTCAACATATGTACAGAATAATCCAGAGAAAAAAAATATATATATATATACTACCTAATAGAGAAAACTAAAAGGTAAAGCTGTGTATATCAAGGATGCAGACCCTGCTTTAAATCAGTCACTAAATATTCCAGTCATTAGACTATTCTCCTTGAGAATTAGAGTGAAAAGCGGTTGATCAAACCCCTTAGCCCTCATAGGTAAACATGCCTGTTACATGTTAAGTACACTCGGTGACTTTAAAACATCCAAGTAATAAAATAAACCACCATAAGAGACTATCATATCCGCCACATTACCATCCTGCAACCTCTAATCATGGTCACAATGATGTAAAAGCAAAACAAATAAAAGATGTCAATACCATTGACCCTCTATTCACATATTTAACCTTCAAGAGCTAACTTTCTGCTGATTCATAATCTCAATCAGTCTTGACAGCTGGTGTTTTTCAGACAACATTTGTGCTCCTTCACTTGTGTAGCCTGTACCTTGATGGCTAATTGCAAATGATGATTGATTGACACTATGAATATGGCTTTTTGCTAATCCTAATCTCTGTAACAGGTCACACAGAAACGCAATTGGTTTATTTGAATGCATCCCTTTCTAACTGAATGTGATTCTCATTAACAAAGACTATTTGAAAATACAATGATAAATTCAATATCACAATAAACATCTGTGTGACTCATCTGTGTGACTCAGTGACTTTATAGAGTGTATGAGTTTCCGTGTGGTTGTGTGTACGTGTGTTTGAGTGAGAGTGCTCCGGTGTGTGTCACGCCTGGCTTGGGTCACTGAGGCCAGAGATAAAACAAACCCTATGTTCTCCATGCTCCTGTAACCTCTCTCCCTCTGTCTCACCTCTCTCTTCCTCTGCCTCCCCTCTCTCTTTCTCTCTACCTCTGTCTCACCTCTCTCTTTCTCTCTACCTCTGTCTCACCTCTCTCTTCCTCTGTCTCACCTCTCTCTTCCTCTGCCTCCCCTCTCTCTTTCTCTCTTCCTCTGTCTCACCTCTCTCTTCCTCTGCCTCCCCTCTCTCTTTCTCTCTACCTCTGTCACCTCTCTCTTCCTCTGCCTCCCCTCTCTCTTTCTCTCTACCTCTGTCTCACCTCTCTCTTCCTCTGTCTCACCTCTCTCTTCCTCTGCCTCCCCTCTCTCTTTCTCTCTTCCTCTGTCTCACCTCTCTCTTCCTCTGCCTCCTCTCTCTCTTTCTCTCTTCCTCTGTCTAACCTCTCTCTCTCTCTGCCTCCCCTCTCTCTTTCTCTCTCTTCCTCTGCCTCCCCTCTTTCTTTCTCTCTTCCTCTGTCTCACCTCTTTTCCTCTGCCTCCCCTCTCTCTTTCTCTCTCCCTCTGTCTGTCTCTCTCTCTCTCTGCCTCCCCTCTCTCTTTCTCTCAAATTCAAATTCAAGCTGCTTTATTGGCATGAAAAATATGAACACTATAGTTACTGTTTACTATGAAGATGTTATTATTCAGTGTTCCTCAGGCTATGGCAGGCAGATACATATTTGGCTGAAATACTTTTTCCTCTGGGTTAAATAAATTCCAATTTGGAATAAATGTAGTAATGTCTGTGAATTATTAATCTCTTGGTGAGGAATATTTCTCACAATAAAGGAGAAAGTGCATCTCTGTTTGTACCTACCCTGTCTTGCAGTCTTTCTCTCCCTCTCTATCTCTCTCCATCTCTTTCCCTCTCCTAGCTCCCTTCATTCAGTTTATGGCAATAGCAATAAGCAGAACAGAACGACTAAATAGAATATTCAATGTATCACTCATTGTAACACTTTATGAATGAGCAACAAATACATTATGCAGTTCTGTTGGTGCATGTGCATGTGTGTGAGCGTTAGTGTGAGTATGTGTGTGTGTGTATGCACAGTAGTGAATACTATTCTCTCTCTAGCACAGTGCTGGGTCAGCCATCGCCATAGAGAACAGCACTGTCATGTGATTTCACTTCATCACGAAGGAGAGATACTCCACTGCCAGAGTCAATCCCCATTTAGACAGACACAGAGATACTCTCCTGCCAGAGTCAATCCCTATTTAGATATTCTCAGAAATACTCTACTGCCAGAGCCAATCCCCATTTAGACAGACTCGGAGATACTCTACTGCCAGAGTCAATCCCCATTTAGACAGACTCAGACAAGAAGGCAGTTGTGGATGGATCGCTCAGGGGCCTTTATAATTGAGTGACCCACCACAGCGTCTGAAGACTGAACTGTGAAGACTGATCTGTGTGACTCAGTGACTTTATAGAGTGTATGAGTTTCCGTGTGGTTGTGTGTACGTGTGTTTGAGTGAGAGTGCTCCGGTGTGTGTCACGCCTGGCTTGGGTCACTGAGGCCAGAGATAAAACAAACCCTATGTTCTCCATGCTCCTGTAACCTCTCTCCCTCTATCTCACCTCTCTCTTCCTTTGCCTCCCCTCTCTATTTCTCTCTACCTCTGTCTCACCTCTCTCTTCCTCTGCCTCCCCTCTCTCTTTCTCTCTACCTCTGTCTCACCTCTCTCTTCCTCTGCCTCCCCTCTCTCTTACTCTCTACCTCTGTCTCGCCTCTCTCTACCTCTGTCTCACTTCTCTCTTCCTCTGCCTCCCCTCTCTCTTTCTCTCTACCTCTGTCTCACCTCTCTCTTCCTCTGCCTCCCCTCTCTCTTTCTCTCTACCTCTGTCTCACCTCTCTCTTCCTCTGTCTCACCTCTCTTTTCCTCTGCCTCCCCTCTCTCTTTCTCTCTACCTCTGTCTCACCTCTCTTTTCCTCTGCCTCCCCTCTCTCTTTCTCTCTACCTCTGTCTCACCTCTCTCTTCCTCTGCCTCCCCTCTCTCTTTCTCTCTACCTCTGTCTCACCTCTCTCTTCCTCTGTCTCACCTCTCTCTTCCTCTGCTTCCCCTCTTTCTTTCTCTCTTCCTCTGTCTCACCTCTCTTTTCCTCTGCCTCCCCTCTCTCTTTCTCTCTCCCTCTGTCTGTCTCTCTCTCTCTGCCTCCCCTCTCTCTTTCTCTCAAATTCAAATTCAAGCTGCTTTATTGGCATGAAAAATATGAACACTATAGTTACTGTTTACTATGAAGATGTTATTATTCAGTGTTCCTCAGGCTATGGCAGGCAGATACATATTTGGCTGCAAGAGGAGCCTCTTACTTTTTCCTCTGGGTTAAATAAGTTCCAATTTGGAATAAATGTAGTAATTTCTGTGAATTATTAATCTCTTGGTGAGGAATATTTCTCACAATAAAGAAGAAAGTGCATCTCTGTTTGTACCTACCCTGTCTTGCAGTCTTTCTCTCCCTCTCTATCTCTCTCCATCTCTTTCCCTCTCCTAGCTCCCTTCATTCAGTTTATGGCAATAGCAATAAGCAGAACAGAACGACTAAATAGAATATTCAATGTATCACTCATTGTAACACTTTATGAATGAGCAACAAATACATTATGCAGTTCTGTTGGTGCATGTGCATGTGTGTGAGCGTTAGTGTGAGTATGTGTGTGTGTATGCACAGTAGTGAATACTATTCTCTCTCTAGCACAGTGCTGGGTCAGCCATCACCATAGAGAACAGCACTGTCATGTGATTTCACTTCATCACGAAGGAGAGATACTCCACTGCCAGAGTCAATCCCCATTTAGACAGACACAGAGATACTCTACTGCCAGAGTCAATCCCTATTTAGATATTCTCAGAGATACTCTACTGCCAGAGCCAATCCCCATTTAGACAGACTCGGAGATACTCTACTGCCAGAGTCAATCCCCATTTAGACAGACTCAGACAAGAAGGCAGTTGTGGATGGATCGCTCAGGGGCCTTTATAATTGAGTGACCCACCACAGCGTCTGAAGACTGAACTGTGAAGACTGATCTGTGTGACTCAGTGACTTTATAGAGTGTATGAGTTTCCGTGTGGTTGTGTGTACGTGTGTTTGAGTGAGAGTGCTCCGGTGTGTGTCACGCCTGGCTTGGGTCACTGAGGCCAGAGATAAAACAAACCCTATGTTCTCCATGCTCCTGTAACCTCTCTCCCTCTATCTCACCTCTCTCTTCCTTTGCCTCCCCTCTCTATTTCTCTCTACCTCTGTCTCACCTCTCTCTTCCTCTGCCTCCCCTCTCTCTTTCTCTCTACCTCTGTCTCACCTCTCTCTTCCTCTGCCTCCCCTCTCTCTTTCTCTCTACCTCTGTCTCACCTCTCTCTTCCTCTGCCTCCCCTCTCTCTTTCTCTCTACCTCTGTCTCACCTCTCTCTTCCTCTGTCTCACCTCTCTTTTCCTCTGCCTCCCCTCTCTCTTTCTCTCTACCTCTGTCTCACCTCTCTTTTCCTCTGCCTCCCCTCTCTCTTTCTCTCTACCTCTGTCTCACCTCTCTCTTCCTCTGCCTCCCCTCTCTCTTTCTCTCTACCTCTGTCTCACCTCTCTCTTCCTCTGTCTCACCTCTCTCTTCCTCTGCTTCCCCTCTTTCTTTCTCTCTTCCTCTGTCTCACCTCTCTTTTCCTCTGCCTCCCCTCTCTCTTTCTCTCTCCCTCTGTCTGTCTCTCTCTCTCTGCCTCCCCTCTCTCTTTCTCTCAAATTCAAATTCAAGCTGCTTTATTGGCATGAAAAATATGAACACTATAGTTACTGTTTACTATGAAGATGTTATTATTCAGTGTTCCTCAGGCTATGGCAGGCAGATACATATTTGGCTGCAAGAGGAGCCTCTTACTTTTTCCTCTGGGTTAAATAAGTTCCAATTTGGAATAAATGTAGTAATTTCTGTGAATTATTAATCTCTTGGTGAGGAATATTTCTCACAATAAAGAAGAAAGTGCATCTCTGTTTGTACCTACCCTGTCTTGCAGTCTTTCTCTCCCTCTCTATCTCTCTCCATCTCTTTCCCTCTCCTAGCTCCCTTCATTCAGTTTATGGCAATAGCAATAAGCAGAACAGAACGACTAAATAGAATATTCAATGTATCACTCATTGTAACACTTTATGAATGAGCAACAAATACATTATGCAGTTCTGTTGGTGCATGTGCATGTGTGTGAGCGTTAGTGTGAGTATGTGTGTGTGTATGCACAGTAGTGAATACTATTCTCTCTCTAGCACAGTGCTGGGTCAGCCATCACCATAGAGAACAGCACTGTCATGTGATTTCACTTCATCACGAAGGAGAGATACTCCACTGCCAGAGTCAATCCCCATTTAGACAGACACAGAGATACTCTACTGCCAGAGTCAATCCCTATTTAGATATTCTCAGAGATACTCTACTGCCAGAGCCAATCCCCATTTAGACAGACTCGGAGATACTCTACTGCCAGAGTCAATCCCCATTTAGACAGACTCAGACAAGAAGGCAGTTGTGGATGGATCGCTCAGGGGCCTTTATAATTGAGTGACCCACCACAGCGTCTGAAGACTGAACATTTTTGCAGCTCTAGCTGACACACCGGCACAGTGGGAATGAGAGTGAGAGATCTTGATGAGACAAGAGCTACAGAAATGTAATTAAACGATGACAATTCATTTTCTTGCGTGTGTGTAAGTGGGACAGGGGTTACGGAATTATGCTTTGACTTTAAAATCAGAGGTATAGTGCAGGAGGAGGAGCAGCGCTCCCTCACTTTTTCAATTTGAGAATATACGAAGCTGGTAAAACAATTTCTGGAAAAGGAATTCTGATACATTCAAAATTAATTCTATTTAATTACCACAAAAATTTGATGAAATACAATAGAATGACAAACCAAATCAATATGTATAGCAGCCTTGAGGTAGATGGTTGTTTCTTCCCTGTCTTCTCTCTTTTGGTGGCCAGAATGATGAACAACTATAGGCTGTGTGTGTGTGCCCGTCGGAGGCTTGACCACTTGGGCAAAATCTAAATTCACTGTGTGTCTGCCTTGTTGTTCACTTGGTTACGGCAAAACCGCTCTGCCGAGGACACCCACACCAGAGTGGCCACTGCAAAGCCCAAGGAGCCTGGCCCACTCTGGAAGTTGCTGTCCTCTGCTTGGGATATTTAGCCTACATTGGCTATTGGTTGAGACGCAGGGCCCATTCTAGCTTGGTACACTCACTGTATGTCAGAGTGAGCTATTGGAAATGTGAATTGGGCCAAGTTGGAGGTAATAATGCATTTAAGTTCCAGTTTATTGAGATGCATGAATGCACCACACCAACATTTTCATTTTATGGCCGGTTTAAAACAAATTTCCTCCAATTCCACGTACTACAGTAATGAATTATGTTCACTACTTGGTAAAATGATTTAAAACAATGTTCAATCTATGCAATACATTCTAGGAATTCTAGAAATCTGTTTTCTTTTATTCTGTATTAGGGTATAGTGTAACCATGTGTTCAAGTTAATCCGTTTATTTATGATACTGCGTGTAAACTACACAGTACAACGAAATGCCTACTCGCAATAAAGCTCTCCTCACAAACACTGTCACCACCGATAAATCCACGATAATCGAACATTTCAATAAGCATTTCTCTACGGCTGGCCATGCTTTCCTCCTGGCTACCCCAGCCGTGGCCAACCCCCGCAGCTACTTGCCAAAGCCTCCCCAGCTTCACCCAAATCCAGATAGCAGATGTTCTGAAAGAGACTAGACAATCTGGACCCTCTCTTTCTAAAATTAGCCGCTGCCATTGTTGAAACCCCTATTACCAATCTGTTCAACCTCTCTTTCGAATCATCCGAGATCCCTAAAGATTGGAAAGCCGCCGTGGTCATCTGGTAAACTGGTAAAGACCTATCCATCCTTCACTGCCTTTTCTAAAGTCTTCGAAAGCCGAGTTAATAAACAGATCACTGACCATTTCAAATCCCACCGTACATTCTCCACTGTGCAATCCGGTTTCCGAGCTGGTCACGCTCAAGGTATAACCGCCATCGATAAAAGACTGTGCTATGAAGCTATCTTCATCGACCTGGCCAAGGCTTTCCACTCTGTCAATCACCGCATTCTTATCGGCAGACTCAACAGCCTTGGTTTCTCAAATGACTGCCTCGCCTGGTTCACCAACTACTTCCCAGACAGAGTTCAGTGTGTCAAATTGGAGGGCCTGTTGTCCGGACCTCTGGCAGTCTCTATTGGTGTACCACAGGGTTCAATTCTTTTTATTTTATTTTATTTATTTTATTTTATTTTTACCCCTTTTTCTCCCCAATTTCGTGGTGTCCAATTGTTGTAGTAGCTAATATCTTGTCTCATCGCTACAACTCCCGTACGGGCTCGGGAGAGACGAAGGTTGAAAGTCATGCGTCTTCCGATACACAATCTAACCTAGCCGCACTGCTTCTTAACACAGCGTGCATCCAACCCGGAAGCCAGCCGCACCAATGTGTCGGAGGAAACACCGTGCACCTGGCAACCTTGGTTAGCGCGCACTGCGCCCGGCATGCCACAGGAGCCGCTGGTGCGCGATGAGACAAGGACATCCCTACCGACCAAGCCCTCCCTAACCCGGACGACGCTAGGCCAATTGTGCGTCGCCCCATGGACCTCCCGGTCGCGGCCGGTTACGACAGAGCCTGGGCGCGAACCCAGAGTCTCTGATGGCACAGCTGGCGCTGCAGTACAGCGCCCTTAACCACTGTGCCACCCGGGAGGCCAGGGTTCAATTCTTGGGCCGACTCTTTTCTCTGTATATATCAACGATGTCGCTCTTGCTGCGGGTGATTCCCTGATCCACCTCTACGCAGACGACACCATTCTGTATACATCTGGCCCTTCTTTGGACACTGTGTTAACAAACCTCCCAACGAGCTTCAATGCCATACAACACTCCTTCCGTGGCCTCCAACTTCTCTTAAACGCTAGTAAAACTAAATGCATGCTTTTCAACCGATCGCTGCCCGCACCCACCCGCCCGACTAGCATCACTACTCTGGACGGTTCTGACTTAGAATATGTGGACAACTACAAATACCTAGGTGTCTGGCTAGACTGTAAACTCTCCTTCCAGACTCAGATTAAACATCTCCAATCCAAAATTAAATCTAGAATCGACTTCCTATTTCGCAACAAAGCCTCCTTCACTCACACCTCCAAACATACCCTCGTAAAACTGACCATCCTACCGATCCTCAACTCCGATCCTCAACTTCTTTTACAGAATAGCCTCCAACACTCTACTCAGCAAACTGGATGCAGTCTATCACAGTGGCAACCATTTTGTCACCAAAGCCCCAACACCACCCACCACTGCAACCTTTATGCACTCGTTGGCTGGCCCTTTCGCTACATATTCGTCACCAGACCCACTGGCTCCAGGTCATCTGTAAGACTTTGTTAGGTAAAGCTCTGCCTTATCTCAGCTCACTGGTCACCATAACAATAACCCACCAGTAGCACGCGCTCCAGCAGGTATATCTCACTGGTCATCCCCAAAGCCAACACCTCCTTTGGCCACCTTTCCTTCCAGTTCTCTGCTGCCAATGACTGGAACGAATTGCAAAAATCTCTGACGCTGGAGACTTACATTTCCCTCACTAACTTTAAACATCAGCTATCTGAGCAGCTAACCGATCACTGCAGCTGTACACAGCCCATCTGTAAATAACCCACCCAATGTACCTACCGCATCCCCATATTGTTTTTAATTTACTTTCTGCTCTTTTGCTCACTTTCTGCTCACACCAGTATTTCTACTTGCACATCATTTGCACATCTATCACTCCAGTGTTAATTCGCTAAATTGTAATTACTTCGCTACTATGGCCTACGTATTGCCTTACCTCCTCACGCCATTTGCACACACTGTATAATGACTTTATTTTCTAGTGTGTTATTGACTGTACGTTTGTTCATCCCATGTTTAACTGTGTGTTGTTTTTTGTCACACTGCTTTGCTTTATCTTGGCCAGGTTGCAGTTGTAAATGAGAACTTGTTCTCAACTGGCCTACCTGGTTAAATAAAGAAAGATATTTTTTGACTAAACGGCGAGTTTCGAGAAGCTGCCTGTCCCTTTTAATTGCCGGGCAACAGCACACATTTCAGGAAATAAACGCTGGTTTCAAATTAACAATAAACGCCTGTTTCAAATAAATGGCGGATCTAACTACAATTGGACAAGGTTATCATCAATGACCTTCTCTTTATTACAAGGTTTAATGTTTTTTTGAACTAGGCAAGTCAGTTATGAAAAAAATATTATTTACAATGACAGCCTAGAAACAGTGCCTTGTTCAGGGGAAGAAAGATAGATTTTTACCTTGTCACCTCGGGGATTTGATCTAGCAACTTTTTGGTTACTGGCCCAACACTCTAACTACTAACCTACCTGCCTCCCCTGAGATGTTTGATTTGTTACATTAGTTCAGATTTGTTACATTAATTCAGTAATGAGTCAAAAAAGGATGGTAATCATCAATTTTTTCACCAATATGAAACTGCTAGCATTTGGCTGCTAACATCTGAGAACTGCTAGCTAACATTCAAGCACAAAAACAGTCAACTTCTGAAGACACGTCCCCTAGAAATCGTCTGATTGCCCTCTAGTGGTGAAATTAAGAAGTGCCAGAAATGCACTGTCAAGGAGGAGAATAATTATTCTGTCACAGATTATTATTATTATTATTTTATATAGAGGAATACTAAGACAAAATTAACATGATATTGTGTGTAAATGATAACACATTAGTGCAGGAAATGATGAAATTGATTAAAATGCTGGAAGTGAATGCTGGAATTAAACAATTAACTATGCAAATGAGAAAAAGCTGTGTGGACTGCTGACGCCAGTTGTGTTCAGTGATTTAAGCAAATACACAACCAGGCTATTCATTTAAGTTTTATGGTATAAGTGTTTGTATTTATATTGGAGCAGGTATTCCCAAACTGGGGTACTCATACCCTCAGGAGTACGCGCAATGCCGTCGGGGGTGCGCCAAATAAAAATGTGATTCACGTTTTATTTTTATAATAAAATAAATAAAAATCTTCACATTTTCAAACAGTACATTTATATTTTCCATCGGGGCTGTACATTTGGGTGAGTTTCTTAATTTTTTTTCTCTAGCCTAGTTTCAATGCCAAAAACACAATTAAACCATCTAGTGTTCAGCGAAATAACAACACAATGTAAAATACAGGTAGCCTAGTCAAATAATTAACATCCAATCACATTACTCTCTCGCGGGAAACCTTCACTCTTGCGCAAACTATTAGAAACAAACATTACCATTTGAAAAATAAGCCACAGGAGTTTTTTGAGCCAGAATAAAGACGACTTTCGAATAGTAAGACATGTATAAAAGCAACAGATACCATTAATAAGAAGGGGCTAGAAGTGTCTTATATGGTGAGCTACCAAGTGGCTAGGACAAATTTCCTATTGTGGAAGACTTCATTCTTCCTGCTGCCACGGATTTGGCTGGGACAATGATGGCCATAAAAACTATACAGACAATGCCTTCATCAAACAACACAATTTCACGATGCATCAGTGACATGGCAGGAGATGTTTTGAAACAGTTACTGCTTCGCATACAGGCCAGTGAATTCTATGCGTTACAGCTGGATGAGTCAACAGACGTGGTGGGCCTGGCACTGCTCCTGGTATATGTCCATTACATTTATGTGTGGGTCAATTTAGGAAGACATGCAAACCACTGGACAACATGAGAGGATATTTTTAAAGTACTGGAGAGCTTTGTGACATCAAATGGACTTTGGTGGTCAAGATGTGTTGGTATCTGTACCGATGGCGTAAAAGCCATGACAGGGAGACATAGTGGAGTGGTAAATGTTAGGGAAGATTCAGAATTTGTTGGTAACATATGTAAGATGTTTTATATTTATCAAATGTGTGTAAGTTAATTCTCATCAGAATGGTATTTTTGTATAATACTGTGGGCAGGGTTGAAGTATCTGTTCTATGTCAAGACTAAGTTGCATGGCCGCTGAGAGGGGAGAGGTCAAAGTGTCATCATGTGTAAACATATCTTTCACTCTCTACCTTTCCCATAGTGGGGAAAGGAAGGTTGCAGTGTCTGGAATCATTCTATGCTCCCTCTTATGTTGTTTCTATCTTAACCTATAGCCTCACCCTCCTCTCCGTGAGTTTGTCCAGGTGGTTGTATTTTGAGTTGGTTGTATCTAAATGACAATTTGATATATGCCTGTTGATTTGGAGGATTGGTTTATAGTTCTGGGGTTTGGGAAAGGAGACAAAGCTGAACGATGAATTATGTCTATGCTGTCTTATCCTGTGTGTGTGTCTTTACTATAAAGGACCTCATTTACAATGTGGAAGGGGCTCTCAGAGAATTCACTGAGAGACACTGAATTTATCTGAGAGTCACAGGGTTGTGAAAGAGCTCATATAATTAAAGATGGACTTTTATAACTAACTCTGACTTGTGTGTGTGGTTTGCTCCCATGATTTGGTAAATAGAGGAAATTTCCACGACATAACGTGCCTGCAAACAGTTGCTCCCTACACCACTTGGGTACACTGCAGCATCCACCGAGAGGCTCTTGCTGGCAGGGGAATGCCTGACAGCTTAAAAGACGTTTTGGACACTACAGTGAAAATGGTTAACTCTGTTAAAGCAAGGCCCTTGAACTCTTGTGTATTTTCTGCACTATGCAATTATATGGGCAGCGACTTTTACAACATACAGAAGTGCACTGGTTATCTAGGGGCCAAGTATTAACATGTTTTTTTTATTGAGAAATGAGCTTAAAGATTTCTTTACTGACCATAATTGTCACTTGTCTGACCGCTTGGGTTTCTCACACGACTGGCCTATCTGGGTGATGTTTTTTCTCACCTGAATGATCTGAATCTTGGATTACAGGGACTCTCCGCAACTATATTTGATGTGTGGGACAAAATTGAGTCGATGATTAAGAAGTTGGAGCTCTTTTCTGTCTGCATTAACAAGGACAACATCATTGTATGATTTGTTTGTGTGCAACTGAACTCAAGCTTACGGACAATGTCAAATGTGATATAGCAAAGCAACTGAGTGAGTTGGGTGCGCAATTATGCAGGTGCTTTCCCGAAAACGGATGACACAAACAACTGGATTTGTTATCCCTTTCATGCCCTGCCTGCAGTCCACTTACCGATATCTGAACAAGAGAGCCTCATAGAAATTGCAACAAGCGGTTCTGTGAAAATGTAATTTAATCAGAAGCCACTGCCAGATTTCTGGATTGGGCTGCACTCGGAGTATCCTGTCTTGGCAAATCGCGCTGTTAAGAGACAGATGCCCTTGCCACCACGTACCTATGTGAGAGTGGATTCTCAGCCCTCACTAGCATGAAAACTAAATACAGGCACAGACTGTGTGTGGAAAATGATTTAAGACTGAGACTCTCTCCAATACAACCCAACCCAACATTGCAGAGTTATGTGCATCCTTTCAAGCACACCCTTCTCACCTGTGGTGAGTTATTCACAATTTTCAATGAACAAGTAAGGTTTTATATGGTTAAATAAAGAACAACATTTTTGATTATTATTATGTTATTATTTGTGCCCTGGTCCTATAAGAGATCTTTGTCACTTCCCATGAGCTGGGTTGTGACAAAGACTCAAACTCATTATAATGTTTAATAAATGTATCGTATATTATGTGTGTGGCAGGCTTCCAATGATGGCAAAAACATTTTTTTGAGAGAGCGAGAAAGAGACAGGTGACATTATCTGGAGAGAGAGAAGAGAGAGGTGACATCAACAGGAGAGAGAGAGAGGTGACATTAACTGAAGAGAGAGAGAGGTGACATTAACTGGAGAGAGAGGAAGAGAAGCGACATTAACTGAGAAAGGGAGAGAGAGAGAGAGGTGACATTAACTGGGACAACAGAGGAATTGTGTGCCACTCTGTGCCAGAGAGAGCTTAGGGAACCCTGCAAACAAGACCTGAGCACACATAGGATCACACATTTCTGCCCTATAGAACTCAGTATAAAACTCCACAGTCCGCTCCCGCATCTCACCCACCACAGAGGTCACCCACCCATCAGACAGCCGTAGACAATGCAAACCCTTGGCTTCACCACTGTGTCTTTCCAAGCCAAAGAAGAAGGAGCTGGGAGCATCCATCTCCTTGAGCATGGAGAACCTAGCTCTTACAAGTGCTCCCTTTGCTTTAACCTGGAAAAAACTGCCCATCTTCCTATTTAATTCAGCTAAATTAGCCTGGAGGCCTACATTGCCTTGCCCCACCATCTCTACCTCCATCTCACTAATACTACGCTCTAGTTCTCCCAATACTCTCCTAGCCTCTGAGGTTGAGAGAGCTCTATACTGTTGACAGAAAAGCCAAATTTGGACTTTCCCCACATCCCACCTTTGACTCAGAGACTCATACTCCTCTCTTCGCTTCCCCCACCTTTCCCAAAAGGTCTGGAAACCTGAGCAAAAAGTGGCATCTTGTAAGAGCTTTACATTAATCTTCCTATAGGATGCCTGCTGGGGCCCTGGTGAAATAGACAGCCGAGCCATGGTTATGTGGTGATCTGAAAACCCCACCGGGAGAATAGTAGCGCCCAACAGCCTATTGCTCTTATTCCTGGACATGTAAAACCGATCATGTCGGGCTGCACTCACCCTAACCCCAAAAACCTTCACCATTGTATACTGTCTTGCGTTGGGATGTTTAGTTCTCCAACCATCCACTAGGTCGAACTGATTAATGATGTCCCTTAACACTCCCACTGAATGAGGCTCTTCCCCATTTCGGTCTTTCGTAAAAATCCATTTTATAGTTCCAGTCCCCTCCGACCACCAGCGTCTCCTCAGGCGCTACCTGTGAGAGTTCCTGTATAAGACTCCCAGATAGAATCCCCCTTGCTCTCCCTGTGTTAGGCGCATACACATCTATAAAAGACAAAACCCATGTTGTTCATTTCTGCTTTTACAACAAGCAGCCTACCCTTACACACCTCCTTTGAGGAGCAAAGTTTTACAGACAGACCCGGTACAAAAAGGACTGGCACCGCTGCACTAAAATGTGTCCCATGGCTCAACACACTTGCCCTTGTCCACCAGAGCCCCCAATCGACTTCATTCACAACATCACTATGCATGTCCTGCAGAAACACCACCTGTACTTTTTTTGTTTTACATATTCACCCAATGCACTCCTCTTTCCCACATCTCCGGCACCATTTACATTGAGTGAGCCTACTAGAAGAGTCTCCATTAGAAGTGGGAGAAAAGCCAGCAAGAAAGAGACCAATAGCAAAGATCAAAAAGCCCCAGTGCCAGAAAGAAACTATACATCTAAACAGTGTCTGAAGGTAGACCCTTACGCACTGTTGTGACCCACTTCCTCAACCGAAACCGTTTCCTGGGTGAGAGGACACCATGCCGCTCATTTTTCATAGCATGGTGTACTGATCTTACAAACTTTCTCGATCAGAAAAAAGCCTCAAGATGAACCTTTTCCCCCTTGGTCTCATTCAGGAACCTTGTCAGTTCCCTCAATGTGTACTTTGACCCTTCTGTTTGACTGGCTGTCAGCTCCGGACCCATTGAAGAGGAGTCTGCAAAAAAGGCCTCATCATCCTCAGACTCACTTTCCTCCTCATCTCCATCTCCCATCCTGACCACCTGCCCTTCCTCTCTGGTCAGGGCCTCCCCCAAGCACCAGGCAAAGGTTCCTTGGTGCCTTTGACCACACCAGCCTCTCCCCTCACACCTCCTTTCTTCTCTCTCTTTTTCCTTTTCCGTTTGATACCCTGCCCCCCTAGTCTCTTACACTTCACCACTATCCACCATCCATAACCTGACTAGACCCAGCCTATTCTACACCACCATCCATAACCTGACTAGACCCAGCCTATTCTACACTACCCTCCATAACCTGACTAGACCCAGCCTCAGCTATACCACCCTCCATAGCATGACTAGACCCAGCCTCATCTACACCACCATCCATAACCCGACTAGACCCAGCCTCAGCTATACCACCATCCATAGCATGACTAGACCCAGCCTCAGCTACACCACCATCCATAACCCGACTAGGCCCAGCCTCAGCTATACCACCATCCATAGCATGACTAGACCCAGCCTCAGCTACACCACCATCCATAGCATGACTAGACCCAGCCTCATCTACACCACCATCCCTGGAATGACTAGACCCAGCCTCATCTACACCACCATCCCTGGCATGACTAGACCCAGCCTCATCTACACCACCATCCCTGGCATGACTAGACCCAGCCTCAGCTACACCACCATGACTAGGCCCAGCTTCTGCATCTCATTGCCCCCTGCACATTGACCTTGATTTCCCCCACTGACGCTTGTACCCTCACCTTGTCTACAGCCTTTATGTGGTCAAGCAAAACTCTTATGCCCCAAATCCCCACACTCAAAACACCGTAGACTATCTGTGCCTGCAAACCCTGCATAGAGCCCCTCCCCATGCCTCACTTGAAAATGCACATTTAGCGGTTGCTCATTGTTATTCAGAAACATGAACACTTGCCTCCGGAATGAAACAACGTGCTTAACGGCATCTGCCTGAAAGCCTGCTGACGGTACACGAAAACCACTAGCAAACTTACCAAACGACTCAGCAATTTCCTGATTTGATCATCCATAATAAACAGAGGAAAATGTCCAACTACCAACCTTGTTGAAGGGGTAGGAGGAGAGGAAATTGGCACCAACACCTCCCGTACAAATATTCCACTATCAATTAGCCTACCAACCAAATTCGCTGTTTTCATGAACACAACCACAACTTTGTTCATTCCAGAAGCGGAATGTATAAATTCAGCTCCTACCTGTTCACCGACTGCAAGCAGAACCTCCTCCACTATAACTCCATTCTCCGGAACACACCTGAATCCATGCTGTATCGACAGCGTCTCCTCCACACTAGACTGAGAAGCCATTGCGCACAACACACATTCCAAACCCCAGGAAACTAACTCTGTCCTCTTCCACCCTAACTTTGAAAAAACCTGTGGATAATGCTTAAACAAATAGTGCATTAACCCTCCATCATAGAAAATTAAATTGAAAGAAATGACCAAGAACAGAATCATGAAAGTTAGTTAGGACAGAGCCCTCTACACCAAACACTCAAACTCCAAAAAACTCCCAGCATACACTGTGAGAAAGAAAGAAAGTGAGAGAGAGCATTTTTATTGTTTATTTCACTTTTGTATATTATCTACCTCACTTGCTTTGGCAATGTTAACATATGTTTATCATGTCAATAAAGCCCCTTGAATTGAATTGAGAGGTGACATTAACTGGAGAGAGAGATGAGAGAGAGAGATGACATTAACTGGAGAAAGAGAGAGAGATGACACTAACTGGAGTGAGAGAGATGGAGAAAGAGAGAAGTGAGGTGACGTTGAACTGTAGAGAGAGCGAGAGAAAGCTGACATTTACTGGAGAGAGAGAGAGGGAGAAAAAAACTGCTTCAAAAGAAAGAATTCCAATAAACAAAATCATGAACCAATCAAAGGACTGATATTTACAACATTGGAAAAATTAAACAAAATCCCAATTGCTATCTGACCCTAAACAGAGAATATGAATTGGCTGATTATCTCTACTCTGTCAGAGATACGAAGCAGAGACAGATCCTTACCAAGTACAGGCTGAGTGAACACCAATTGGCAATAGAAACCGGCAGACATAAAAAGACATAGAGGAGCGTGTATGTGGTCACTGCATGACAGGGGAGGTAGAAACAGAGATGCACTTTCTCCTTTACTGTGAGAAATATTCCTCACCAAGAGATTCATTATTTACAGAAATGACTACATTTATTCCAAATTTTAACTTATTAAACCTTGAGGAAAACTAAAAATACTCATGGGCGAAGGAGCAATGGCTCCTCTTTCAGCCAAATATGTATTTTCCTGCCATAGTCTGAGGGACACTGAATAATAACATCTGCATAATAAATAGTAACTTAACTTATTAGTATTATTGTTAATTCTATTTTAGTTTATCATTCCAAATAGTAGTGGTATGGGTAGTAGAGTGATGGTAATTATAGCAGTTTAATGATGGTGGTGGTAGTAGTAATGATGATGATGGTAGGTGTTAAGCGGAGCGACACATTGGAACCCAAGAGCAGACTCCGGTGAGGAAACCGGGATGAATGAAGCAAAACATGTGTTACACAAGGAGATATGGAGTGCAGATCCAGAGACGCTCGGATGACTTGCAGAAAAAACAGATGTGGAGACTGTGGTTGGAGTTGGCTGAGTAGAACAGGGTAAGCAGGTCCTGAGGGGAATCCAAGGTAGTGGTGGTGAGTAAATTCCAGAGCAATGTAGTTGGGTGGTGAGATGTGGAACAGGAGACAGGAGCCAGAGACAGAGTGGTAACTGCAATGAGAGGAGAAACATTGTCAGGCAGGGAAACAGGCACAGCAGCATAACGGCTCTTGAAGAATCATAAATGGCTAGAATCAGGAACGGACTGAGCAGAGATTACAATCTGGCAGAGTGGAAATGGCAGGACTGAGTATTTGTAGAGGTCTTGATTATGGAACGAGTTGCAGCTGGTAGGGATCTGCTCTGACTCCAGCACACCTGTCTCCAATCATACAATCAGCGAGAGGGAGAGGGAGAGAGAGAGAGTGTACAGGGGGAGTAACTGCAGGTCAAGAAGACACCGATGACCACCAGAGGGCGTAGCAGGAGCAGATGTGAAAGTTGTAGTACTGACGTAATGGTGAAGATGACAGTTACTTAGTTATAAGTTAGTTATAGTTTCATTTTCCATGTTTAGTTATTTATATGTATTACATGTCTACTATATTGTTGTTATATCATTTTGTATTATTATTTACTACCATTTTATATTATTTGTTATTGATTATAATTTTATTACAATATATATTGTATACTTTGTTGCTTTGGTAATAGTGACACAATGTTTTTCATGCCAATAAAGCAGCTTGAATTTGAATTTGAGCGAGGTGACATTAACTGGAGAGAGAGAGAGAGGTGACATTAACTGGAGAGAGAGAGAGAGAGAGAGAGGTGATGTTAACTGGAGAGAGAGAAGAGAGAATGGTGACATTAACTGGAGAGAGAGAAGAGATAATGGTGACATTAACTGGAGAGAGAGAAGAGAGAATGGTGACATTAACTGGAGAGAGAGAAGAGATAATGGTGACATTAACTGGAGAGAGAGAGAGAGAGAATGGTGACATTAACTGGAGAGAGAGAAGAGATAATGGTGACATTAACTGGAGAGAGAGAGAGAGAGAGAGGTGACATTAACTGGAGAGAGAGAGAGGTGACGTTAACTGGAGAGAGAAGAGAGAATGGTGACATTAACTGGAGAGAGAGAGAGATAATGGTGACATTAACTGGAGAGAGAGAGGTGACATTAACTGGAGAGAGGGAGAGAGGTGACGTTAACTGGAGAGAGAGAAGAGAGAATGGTGACAATAACTGGAGAGAGAGAGAGAGGTGACGTTAACTGGAGAGAGAGAGAGGTGACATTAACTGGAGAGAGAGAGAGAGAGAGGTGATGTTAATTGGAGAGAGAGAAGAGAGAATGGTGACATTAACTGGAGAGAGAGAAGAGAGAATGGTGACATTAACTGGAGAGAGAGAAGAGATAATGGTGACATTAACTGGAGAGAGAGAATAGAGAATGGTGACATTAACTGGAGAGAGAGAAGAGATAATGGTGACATTAACTGGAAAGAGAGAGAGAAAATGGTGACATTAACTGGAGACAGAGAAGAGATAATGGTGACATTAACTGGAGAGAGAGAGAGAGAGAGGTGACATTAACTGGAGAGAGAGAGAGAGAGGTGACGTTAACTGGAGAGAGAAGAGAGAATGGTGACATTAACTGGAGAGAGAGAGAGAGAGAGAATGGTGACGTTAACTGGAGAGAGAGAAGAGAGAATGGTGACATTAACTGGAGAGAGAGAAGAGATAATGGTGACATTAACTGGAGAGAGAGAAGAGAGAATGGTGACATTAACTGGAGAGAGAGAAGAGATAATGGTGACATTAACTGGAAAGAGAGAGAGAAAATGGTGACATTAACTGGAGACAGAGAAGAGATAATGGTGACATTAACTGGAGAGAGAGAGAGAGAGAGGTGACATTAACTGGAGAGAGAGAGAGAGAGGTGACGTTAACTGGAGAGAGAAGAGAGAATGGTGACATTAACTGGAGAGAGAGAGAGAGAGAGAATGGTGACGTTAACTGGAGAGAGAGAAGAGAGAATGGTGACATTAACTGGAGAGAGAGAAGAGAGAATGGTGACATTAACTGGAGAGAGAGAATAGATAATGGTGACATTAACTGGAGAGAGTGAGAGAGAATGGTGACATTAACTGGAGAGAGAGAAGAGATAATGGTGACATTAACTGGAGAGAGAGAGAGGTGACGTTAACTGGAGAGAGAAGAGAGAATGGTGACATTAACTGGAGAGAGAGAGAGAGAATGGTGACGTTAACTGGAGAGAGAGAAGAGAGAATGGTGACATTAACTGGAGAGAGAGAGAGAGAGGTGACGTTAACTGGAGAGAGAGAAGAGAGATTCGTGACAATAACTGGAGAGAGAGAGAGGTGACGTTAACTGGAGAGAGAGAGGTGACATTAACTGGAGAGAGAGAGAGAGAGAGAGGTGATGTTAATTGGAGAGAGAGAAGAGAGAATGGTGACATTAACTGGAGAGAGAGAAGAGAGAATGGTGACATTAACTGGAGAGAGAGAGAAGAGATAATGGTGACATTAACTGGAGAGAGAGGAGAATGGTGACATTAACTGGAGAGAGAGAAGAGATAATGGTGACATTAACTGGAAAGAGAGAGAGAGAATGGTGACATTAACTGGAGAGAGAGAAGAGATAATGGTGACATTAACTGGAGAGAGAGAGAGAGAGGTGACATTAACTGGAGAGAGAGAGAGAGGTGACGTTAACTGGAGAGAGAGAAGAGAGGTGACGTTAACTGGAGAGAGAGAGGTGACATTAACTGGTGAGAGGGAGAGAGGTGACGTTAACTGGAGAGAGAGAATAGAGAATGGTGACAATAACTGGAGAGAGAGAGAGAGGTGACGTTAACTGGAGAGAGAGAAGAGAGAATGGTGACAATAACTGGAGAGAGAGAAGAGAGAATGGTGACATTAACTGGAGAGAGAGAAGAGATAATGGTGACATTAACTGGAGAGAGAGAAGAGAGAATGGTGACATTAACTGGAGAGAGAGAAGAGATAATGGTGACATTAACTGGAGAGAGAGAGAGAGAATGGTGACATTAACTGGAGAGAGAGAAGAGATAATGGTGACATTAACTGGAGAGAGAGAGAGAGAGAGGTGACATTAACTGGAGAGAGAGAGAGAGGTGACGTTAACTGGAGAGAGAAGAGAGAATGGTGACATTAACTGGAGAGAGAGAGAGATAATGGTGACGTTAACTGGAGATAGAGAAGAGAGAATGGTGACATTAACTGGAGAGAGAGAGAGAGGTGACGTTAACTAGAGAGAGAGAGGTGACATTAACTGGATAGAGGGAGAGAGGTGACGTTAACTGGAGAGAGAGAAGAGAGAATGGTGACAATAACTGGAGAGAGAGAGAGAGAGAGGTGACATTAACTGGAGAGAGAGAGAGAGGTGACGTTAACTGGAGAGAGAAGAGAGAATGGTGACATTAACTGGAGAGAGAGAGAGATAATGGTGACGTTACCTGGAGAGAGAGAAGAGAGAATGGTGACATTAACTGGAGAGAGAGAGAGGTGACGTTAACTGGAGAGAGAGAAGAGATAATGGTGACATTAACTGGGGAGAGAGAGAGAGAATGGTGACATTAACTGGAGAGAGAGAAGAGATAATGGTGACATTAACTGGAGAGAGAGAGAGAGAGGTGACATTAACTGGAGAGAGAGAGAGAGGTGACGTTAACTGGAGAGAGAAGAGAGAATGGTGACATTAACTGGAGAGAGAGAGAGAGAATGGTGACGTTAACTGGAGAGAGAGAAGAAAGAATGGTGACATTAACTGGAGAGAGAGAGAGAGCTGACGTTAACTGGAGAGAGAGGTGACATTAACTGGAGAGAGGGAGAGAGGTGACGTTAACTGGAGAGAGAGAAGAGAGAATGGTGACAATAACTGGAGAGAGAGAGAGAGAGAGAGGTGACGTTACCTGGAGAGAGAGAAGAGAGAATGGTGACATTAACTGGAGAGAGAGAGAGAGGTGACGTTAACTGGAGAGGGAGAGAGAGCTAACATTAACTGAAGAGAGAGAAAGAGTGAGAGAGTGCGAGAGAGAGGTGACATTAACTTGAGAGAGAGAGAGAGAGAGGTGACATTAACTGGAGAGAGAGAGAGAGAGAGGTGATGTTAATTGGAGAGAGAGAAGAGAGAATGGTGACATTAACTGGAGAGAGAGAAGAGAGAATGGTGACATTAACTGGAGAGAGAGAAGAGATAATGGTGACATTAACTGGAGAGAGAGAATAGAGAATGGTGACATTAACTGGAGAGAGAGAAGAGATAATGGTGACATTAACTGGAAAGAGAGAGAGAAAATGGTGACATTAACTGGAGACAGAGAAGAGATAATGGTGACATTAACTGGAGAGAGAGAGAGAGAGAGGTGACATTAACTGGAGAGAGAGAGAGAGAGGTGACGTTAACTGGAGAGAGAAGAGAGAATGGTGACATTAACTGGAGAGAGAGAGAGAGAGAGAATGGTGACGTTAACTGGAGAGAGAGAAGAGAGAATGGTGACATTAACTGGAGAGAGAGAAGAGATAATGGTGACATTAACTGGAGAGAGAGAAGAGAGAATGGTGACATTAACTGGAGAGAGAGAAGAGATAATGGTGACATTAACTGGAAAGAGAGAGAGAAAATGGTGACATTAACTGGAGACAGAGAAGAGATAATGGTGACATTAACTGGAGAGAGAGAGAGAGAGAGGTGACATTAACTGGAGAGAGAGAGAGAGAGGTGACGTTAACTGGAGAGAGAAGAGAGAATGGTGACATTAACTGGAGAGAGAGAGAGAGAGAGAATGGTGACGTTAACTGGAGAGAGAGAAGAGAGAATGGTGACATTAACTGGAGAGAGAGAAGAGAGAATGGTGACATTAACTGGAGAGAGAGAATAGATAATGGTGACATTAACTGGAGAGAGTGAGAGAGAATGGTGACATTAACTGGAGAGAGAGAAGAGATAATGGTGACATTAACTGGAGAGAGAGAGGTGACGTTAACTGGAGAGAGAAGAGAGAATGGTGACATTAACTGGAGAGAGAGAGAGAGAATGGTGACGTTAACTGGAGAGAGAGAAGAGAGAATGGTGACATTAACTGGAGAGAGAGAGAGAGAGGTGACGTTAACTGGAGAGAGAGAAGAGAGATTCGTGACAATAACTGGAGAGAGAGAGAGGTGACGTTAACTGGAGAGAGAGAGGTGACATTAACTGGAGAGAGAGAGAGAGAGAGAGGTGATGTTAATTGGAGAGAGAGAAGAGAGAATGGTGACATTAACTGGAGAGAGAGAAGAGAGAATGGTGACATTAACTGGAGAGAGAGAAGAGATAATGGTGACATTAACTGGAGAGAGAGGAGAATGGTGACATTAACTGGAGAGAGAGAAGAGATAATGGTGACATTAACTGGAAAGAGAGAGAGAGAATGGTGACATTAACTGGAGAGAGAGAAGAGATAATGGTGACATTAACTGGAGAGAGAGAGAGAGAGGTGACATTAACTGGAGAGAGAGAGAGAGGTGACGTTAACTGGAGAGAGAGAAGAGAGGTGACGTTAACTGGAGAGAGAGAGGTGACATTAACTGGTGAGAGGGAGAGAGGTGACGTTAACTGGAGAGAGAGAATAGAGAATGGTGACAATAACTGGAGAGAGAGAGAGAGGTGACGTTAACTGGAGAGAGAGAAGAGAGAATGGTGACAATAACTGGAGAGAGAGAAGAGAGAATGGTGACATTAACTGGAGAGAGAGAAGAGATAATGGTGACATTAACTGGAGAGAGAGAAGAGAGAATGGTGACATTAACTGGAGAGAGAGAAGAGATAATGGTGACATTAACTGGAGAGAGAGAGAGAGAATGGTGACATTAACTGGAGAGAGAGAAGAGATAATGGTGACATTAACTGGAGAGAGAGAGAGAGAGGTGACATTAACTGGAGAGAGAGAGAGAGGTGACGTTAACTGGAGAGAGAAGAGAGAATGGTGACATTAACTGGAGAGAGAGAGAGATAATGGTGACGTTAACTGGAGAGAGAGAAGAGAGAATGGTGACATTAACTGGAGAGAGAGAGAGAGGTGACGTTAACTAGAGAGAGAGAGGTGACATTAACTGGATAGAGGGAGAGAGGTGACGTTAACTGGAGAGAGAGAAGAGAGAATGGTGACAATAACTGGAGAGAGAGAGAGAGAGAGGTGACGTTACCTGGAGAGAGAGAAGAGAGAATGGTGACATTAACTGGAGAGAGAGAGAGGTGACGTTAACTGGAGAGAGAGAAGAGATAATGGTGACATTAACTGGGGAGAGAGAGAGAGAATGGTGACATTAACTGGAGAGAGAGAAGAGATAATGGTGACATTAACTGGAGAGAGAGAGAGAGAGGTGACATTAACTGGAGAGAGAGAGAGAGGTGACGTTAACTGGAGAGAGAAGAGAGAATGGTGACATTAACTGGAGAGAGAGAGAGAGCTGACGTTAACTGGAGAGAGAGAGGTGACATTAACTGGAGAGAGGGAGAGAGGTGACGTTAACTGGAGAGAGAGAAGAGAGAATGGTGACAATAACTGGAGAGAGAGAGAGAGAGAGAGGTGACGTTACCTGGAGAGAGAGAAGAGAGAATGGTGACATTAACTGGAGAGAGAGAGAGAGGTGACGTTAACTGGAGAGGGAGAGAGAGCTAACATTAACTGAAGAGAGAGAAAGAGTGAGAGAGTGCGAGAGAGAGGTGACATTAACTTGAGAGAGAGAGAGAGAGAGGTGACATTAACTGGAGCGAGAGAAAGAGTGGGAGAGAGAGAGAGAACAGGGAATTAGACAAAAGTTCTCAATTGGTACAAAATATGTAGAGTACTACAAAATAAGCTCAACAGGACACCTTAATAGCTATTTCAATTTGAATTAGTTTTTTAATGGCGTAGAATGCCCTGCGTACTTTCTCTCTCAGTTCGTTCACTGCCTCATTAAAATTTGGCTAAAACTAATTGAATGTGTCATTGAACAAATTGTACTTTATGGCAGCGAGGTGTGGGGTCCACTTGCAAATCAAGATTTCCCTAAATGGGACAAACACACCATTGAAACCCTGCATGCAGAGTTCTGTAAGATTTCCTACATGTCCAGAGGACAATTACAAATAATGCATGCAGGGCAGAACTAGGCCAATATCCACTAATAATAAAAACTCCAAAAATAGCAATTAAGTTTTGGAAACATCTAAAATACAGTGACCCCCTCTCATATCATTACCAAGCCCTGCAATGCCAAGAGCTGAGCAAAGCAAATAGTCCCCTCATCCAGCTGGTCCTGGGGCTGAGTTCACAAACCTGTTCTACTAACACGCTGAAGCCTCAGGACCAGAACATCCAATCAGAATAATATACAATCAAAACAAAGCTACATTGCTTATTGGGAAACACAAGCACAAAGTGCACAGTGCTATCTGGCCCTAAATCGACAGTACACCATGGCAAACTATTTGAACATGGTTACTGATCAAAACCTCAGAAAAACCTTGACAAAATACAGGCTCAGTGAGCACAGCCTTGCCATTGAGAAGGGTAGCCACAGGAAAACCTGGCTCCCTGTAGAGGAAAGACTGTGCAACAACTGCACAACAGCAGAACCTGAGACAGAGCTGCATTTCTTGACAAAATGTAAAAAATACAAAACAATTAAAGATGGTAATTTCCCCAAATGTTAAACCCTTGTTCAAGGTTTCAAAGAACTCTCTGATGAGAGTAGGCTACCTATCCTGTTGGGAGAGGACGCAGAGAGCTGTGGGTTGGCAGCGCACTACATTGCTGTCTGCCATAATATGAGGGACAGTGTCTGACAGACCAATCAACCTGCACATTTCCTCTACTGTATGCTTATTGATATTGTTGAATATATGATTATTTTTACCCTTAGTTATTGTTGTTACTCTTGTCCTGTTGACCATTTTGATTCTTATTATTTTCATATTGTAAATATATTGTAAATATCCAAAGTAAGCTTTGGCGATGTGTACATTGTTACATCTCATGTCAATTAAGCAAATTTAATTTAATTTAATTGAAATTGAGAGAGAGGTAACATTAACTGGAGAGAGAGAGAGAGAGAGAGAGAGAGAGAGAGAGAGAGAGAGAGAGAGAGAAAGAGAGAGAGAGAGAGAGATGTGATTTAACTGGTGAGAGAGAGAGAGATGTGATTTAAGTGGAGAGAGAGAGAAGAGAGGTGACATTAACTGGAGAGAAAGAGAGAGGGAAGGAGAGGTGACATCAACTGGAGTGAGAAGAGTGAGGGAGAGAGAGGGAGGGAGGTGACATTAACTGGAGATAAAGAGAGACAGGGAGAGAGAGAGGTGACATTAACTGGAGAGAGGGAGAGGGAGAGAGAGAGATGTGACATTAATTGGAGAGAAAGAGAGAGGGAAGGAGAGGTGACATTAATTGGAGAGAGAAGAGTGAGGGAGAGAGAGGGAGGGAGGTGACATTAACTGGACATAAAGAGAGACGGGGAGAGAGAGAGAGGTGACATTAACTGGAGAGAGGGAGAGGGAGAGAGAGAGATGTGACATTAATTGGATGGAGGGAGAGAGGGATAGAGAGAGGGAGATAGGTGACTTTAACTGGAGAGAGAAGGAGAGAGAGAGAGGGGTTACATTAACTGGAGAGAGAGAGAGAGAGAGATGTGACATTATCTGGATAGAGAGAGAGAGAAAGGTTACATTAACTGGAGAGAGAGAGTGGAGGAGAGGTGACATTAACTGGAGAGAAAGAGAGAGGGAGAGAGGGTTGACATTAACTGGAGAGAGAAGAGAGAGGGAGAGACAGAGAGGGAGGTGACATTAACTGGAGAGAGAAGAGAGAGGGAGAGACAGAGAGAGGGAGAGAGGGGTGATATTAACTGGAGAGAGAAGAGAGAGGGAGAGACAGAGAGAGGGAGAGAGAGAGGTGACATTAACTGGAGAGAGAAGAGAGAGAGGGAGAGAGAGGTGACATTAACTGGAGGGAAAGAGAGAGGGAGAGAGAGAGAGAGTGAGAGAGAAAGAGGTGACATTAACTGGAGAGAGAGAGAGACAAAGGGAGCGAGAGAGAGAGAGGGTGAGTTGTCATTACAGGAGAGAGAGAGACAAGAGGGAGGGGTTGTTCATATTGTTTTCACTCTCTCACTTTGACCACCAGATGACGGTAGAGAGAGAGAAAAAAACTGTAATGAGCTGAAAATAATAGCATGTCTTTGGATGGGAGGACTATAGCAAATCAAATCAAATTAAAGTTTATTTGTCAAGTGCGCTGAATACAACCTTACCGTGAAATGCTTACTTACAGGTTCTAACCAATAGTGCGGAGAAAAAAAAGTATGTGTGTGTGTGTGTGTAGGTAAGTAAAGAAATAAAACAACAGTAAAAAGACATTTGAAAATAATAGTAGCAAGACTACATACAGACACCGGTTAGTCAGGCTGATTCAGGTAGTATGTAGATATGGTTAAAGTGACTATGCATACAACTATGCAACAGAGAGTAGCAGTAGTGTAAAAGAGGGGTTGGCAGGTGGTGGGACACAATGCAGATAGCCTGGTTAGCCAATGTGCGGGAGCACTGGTTGGTCGGGCCAATTGAGCTAGTATGTACATGAATGTATAGTTAAAGTGACTATGCATATAAGATAAACAGAGAGTAGTAGCAGCAGAGTAAAAGAGGGGTTGGGGGGTGGGAACAATGCGAATAGTCCGGGTAACCATTTGGTTACCTGTTCAGGAGTCTTATGGCTTGGGGGTAAAAACTGTTGAGAAGCCTTTTTGTCCTAGACTTGGGACTCCGGTACCACTTGCCATGTGGTAGTAGAGAGAACAGTCTATGACTGGGGTGGCTGGGGTCTCTGACAATTTTCAGGGCCTTCCTCTGACACCGCCTGGTGTAGAGGTCCTAGATGGCAGCTTTGCCCCAGTGAAGTACTGGGCCGTACGTACTACCATCTGAAGTGCCTTGCAGTCGGAGGCCGAGCAATTGCCGTACCAGGCAGTGATGCAACCGGTCAGGATGCTCTCGATGTTGCAGCTGTAGAACCTTTTGAGGATCTCAGGACCCATGCCAAATCTTTTAGTGTCCTGAGGGGGAATAGGCTTTGTCGTGCCCTCTTCATGTCTTGGTGTGTTTGGACCAGTCTAGTTTGTTGGTGATGTGGACACCAAGAAATTTGAAGCTCTCAACTTGCTCCACTACAGCCCTGTCGATGAGAATGGGGACATGCTCGGTGCTCCTTTTCCTGTAGTCCACAATCATCTCCTTAGTCTTGGTGACCCAACATGGTTTCTGACTACTATGATTTCCCATTGTAGCCAATTCAGTGGCAGTAAGTCGGTTACTGATTTGCTAACAGAATTACATGTTGTAATCACTTAATAACTCATTAACACAATTTACATAAATTAAAACACTTTAACTAATTGATAGGTCTACCTTCACTTGTTACTTGTGAGAACTTTCATTATCCTCCCTCCTCATGAGGGAGAGAAATTAGAAAATCTCTTAAAGATACTGTATGTGGGTTTTTGGTAGATGTATTACAAGGCACAAGAAAATGTTTCAAACTTATAGAAGGCAGAAAAGTTTCTGTGTTGATTTTAGTTGGCAGGGGTTTTTACTTCATCATTCTTGTGTTTTGATGTATTTCTGATACCTTTTAAGACTTTTTCTGGTGGATGTTGTCGAAGACCCATTTTCCATCTGTTTGTCCAGACATCATATAGCCTTTGCTTATTCATAATTTTTAGGATGGAAAATTGTTGAAAAATGTATGTGTGCCTTAATTTCTCAAATATATAGTCTTAGCTTGACATGCTGCTGTGAACATCACATGCTCGTGCTCATGGGTCCTTTTACATGGAAATGTGTGTACTTAGTGTGTTTGTGTGTGTGTGTGTGTGTGTGTGTGTGTGTGTGTGTGTGTGTGTCTGGTAAGGGACACTGTTTGAGGATGACTGTGCCTTGTGTTTAGAGTGTAGTACTCAAAGCAGTCACTGCCATATCAGTGTCGGTGCATATCGTTGCATACTGAATACAGAAGTGTCTCATCTCCTCTCGGCATATCTGTCTGTTTAAATGTTTCCATGGTTGGATTATTTATCCCCACAGGATATCCCCTACTACTTCAATTCCAAGACATGTTTTGAAGTTTTCTGATTACACTTGCAAGTACACTCAGAAAAAAAGGTGCTATCTAGAACCTAAAATGGTTATTTGGCTGTCCCCATAGGAGAACCCTTCAAAATAACCCGTTTTGTTCCAGATAGAACCCTTTCCACAGAGGGTTCTACATGGAACCCAAAATAGTTTTATCTGGAACCAGAAATTGTTCTGCCTGAATCCCTTTTGATCCCATTTTTCTAAGAGTGTAAGAATATACAGAAAAGGTGATTCAGAAAATGGAATGTCCCCCACCCTTGCTACATGTAATTTCACCAAATGATGAGGAGCATGTGACTCTGGCAGTGTTGCAGCACCCAAAGGGGTTAATACAGGATGAGTAATTGAAGATATTTAAAGCATTCTGAGTGGATTGGTCACAGCATGTACCGACTCACTCTAATGTACAGTGCCTTGCGAAAGTATTCGGCCCCCTTGAACTTTGCGACCTTTTACCACATTTCAGGCTTCAAACATAAAGATATAAAACTGTATTTTTTGTGAAGAATCAACAACAAGTGGGACACAATCATGAAGTGGAACGACATTTATTGGATATTTCAAACTTTTTTAACAAATCAAAAACTGAAAAATTGGGCGTGCAAAATTATTCAGCCCCCTTAAGTTAATACTTTGTAGCGCCACCTTTTGCTGCGATTACAGCTGTAAGTTGCTTGGGGTATGTCTCTATCAGTTTTGCACATCGAGAGACTGAAATGTTTTCCCATTCCTCCTTGCAAAACAGCTCGAGCTCAGTGAGGTTGGATGAAGAGCATTTGTGAACAGCAGTTTTCAGTTCTTTCCACAGATTCTCGATTGGATTCAGGTCTCGACTTTGACTTGGCCATTCTAACACCTGGATATGTTTATTTTTGAACCATTCCATTGTAGATTTTGCTTTATGTTTTGGATCATTGTCTTGTTGGAAGACACATCTCCGTCCCAGTCTCAGGTCTTTTGCAGACTCCATCAGGTTTTCTTCCAGAATGGTCCTGTATTTGGCTCCATCCATCTTCCCATCAATTTTAACCATCTTCCCTGTCCCTGCTGAAGAAAAGCAGGCCCAAACCATGATGCTGCCACCACCATGTTTGACAGTGGGGATGGTGTGTTCAGCTGTGTTGCTTTTACGCCAAACATAACGTTTTGCATTGTTGCCAAAAAGTTCAATTTTGGTTTCATCTGACCAGAGCACCTTCTTCCACATGTTTGGTGTGTCTCCCAGGTGGCTTGTGGCAAACTTTAAACAACACTTTTTATGGATATCTTTAAGAAATGGCTTTGTTCCTTCCACTCTTCCATAAAGGCCAGATTTGTGCAATATACGACTGATTGTTGTCCTATGGACAGAGTCTCCCACCTCAGCTGTAGAACTCTGCAGTTCATTCAGAGTGATCATGGGCCTCTTGGCTGCATCTCTGATCAGTCTTCTCCTTGTATGAGCTGAAAGTTTAGAGGGACGGCCAGGTCTTGGTAGATTTGCAGTGGTCTGATACTCCTTCCATTTCAATATTATCGCTTGCACAGTGCTCCTTGGGATGTTTAAAGCTTGGGAAATATTTTTGTATCCAAATCCGGCTTTAAACTTCTTCACAACAGTATCTCGGACCTGCCTGGTGTGTTCCTTGTTCTTCATGATGCTTTCTGCGCTTTTAACGGATCTCTGAGACTATCACAGTGCAGGTGCATTTATACGGAGACTTGATTACACACAAGTGGATTGTATTTATCATCATTAGTCATTTAGGTCAACATTGGATCATTCAGAGATCCTCACTGAACTTCTGGAGAGAGTTTGCTGCACTGAAAGTAAAGGGGCTGAATAATTTTGCACGCCCAATTTTTCAGTTTTTGATTTGTTAAAAAAGTTTGAAATATCCAATAAATGTCGTTCCACTTCATGATTGTGTCCCACTTGTTGTTGATTCTTCACAAAAAAATACAGTTTTATATCTTTATGTTTGAAGCCTGAAATGTGGCAAAAGGTCGCAAAGTTCAAGGGGGCCGAATACTTTCGCAAGGCACTGTACCTAGCTACAGTCTATCTGTATAGGGAACAGATTATGCTATATCTATCCCTCTTCTCCATATAGTGTAGTTTTTATATATGTATTCTGTGTATCTGCAGATGTAATATACTGCAACTAAATCACAAGATATTCAGTGTGAAAATAGATCATGTACTGCTCTTGTCTAACTCACTCTCTAGTTGCTTAAGCACTGTTGTTGTGGTTGTGTACAGTTCCAGCCCACAGACACCCACACAGATGTGGTTGTATACAGTTCCAGCCCACACAGACACCCACACATATGTGGATGTATACAGTTCCAGCCCACAGACACTCACACATATGTGGATGTATACAGTTCCAGCCCACACAGACACCCACACAGATGTGGATGTATACAGTTCCAGCCCACACAGACACCCACACAGATGTGGATGTATACAGTTCCAGCCCACAGACACCCACACAGATGTGGATGTATACAATTCCAGCCCACAAACACCCACACATATGTGGTTGTATACAGTTCCAGCCCACAGACACCCACACAGATGTGGTTGTATACAGTTCCATCCCACACAGACATCCACACAGATGTGGTTGTATACAGTTCCATCCCACACAGACATCCACACAGATGTGGTTGTATACAGTTCCATCCCACACAGACATCCACACAGATGTGGTTGTATACAGTTCCAGCCCACACAGACATCCACACAGATGTGGTTGTATACAGTTCCAGCCCACACAGACATCCACACAGATGTGGATGTATACAGTTCCAGCCCACACAGACACCCAAACAGATGTGGATGTATACAGTTCCAGCCCACACAGACATCCACACAGATGTGGTTGTATACAGTTCCAGCCCACACATATGTGGATGTATACAGTTCCAGTCCACACAGACATCCACACAGATGTGGATGTATACAGTTCCATCCCACACAGACATGATCATAATATAATATGTACACAACACACATCTTTATGTATTTGTATTTCTCTCCAGAAGGCAGACACATACACTTCCAGCCTTTCCTTCCTTAGCTAGTGTCTATATTCAATGGCCCTGCACCTGTGAGTTGGGGGTGGGGGACATTGCGGGTCGCATGGCGGGATAACAAACATGTAGCCACTCCACCATGGCTCTCTGTCTACTCCGTCCGGACAACAACATCACCATAGACGGTTCTCCCTGCTTCCAAATGGCTGACTTACTGTTCTTCTTCTATTTGGGAAACTCTGAAAATACTGTATGTTTGTCACAGGTGTCATTGGAAGTAGACCAAGGTGCAGCTTGGTGAGCGTGCATTTTCTTTATTTTAAGTAAAACAAGAAATAACAAAACAACTCTGAAGCTTAACAGGGCCAAGTGCCACAAACAAAGTTAATTACCCACACTGAAAGGAAGGAAAATTATTCCCAATCAGAGACAACGATAGACAGCTGTCCTTGATTGAGAACCATACCCGGCCAACACATAGAAACACAAATCATAGAAATAAAGGACATAGAATGCCCACCCCACATCACACCCTGACCTAACAAATAGAGAAATAAAAAAGGCTCTCTAACGCCAGGGTGTGACAATACCCCCCAAAAGGTGCGGACTCCGGCCGCAAAACCTGATCCTATAGGGGAGGGTTTGGGTGGGCATCTATCCGTGGTGACGGCTCTGGTGCGGGACGTAGACCCTGCTCCACCTCTGGCTCACCCCGCTTCGGTGGCACCTCTGGTGTGAAGACCCTCGCTGCCAACCCTCTCTGCGGGCCCTGGACTGGGAACCCTTGTTGCTGGCCCAGGACTGGGGACCATCTCTGCGGGCCCCGGACTGAGGACCCTCGTTGCTAGCCCCGGACTGGGGACCCTCGCTGTGGGCCCCGGACTGGAGACCCTCTCTGCGGACCCCGGACTGGGCAGCCTCGCTGCGGGCCTCGGACTGGGCACCCTCGTTGCTGGCCCCGGACTGGGCACCCTTGTTGCGGGCCCCGGACTGGAGACCGTCTCTGTAGGCTCCGGACTGGAGACTGTCGCTGGAGGCTCCAGACTGAAGGACGTCGCTGGAGGCTCCGGACTGAAGGACGTCGCTGGAGGCTCCGGACTGAAGGCTGTCGCTGGAGGCTCCGGACTGGAGGCTGTCGCTGGAGGCTCCGGACTGGAGGCCGTCATTGGAGGCTTCGTGCCATGACTCCTCACTGGAGGCTTTGTGCCATGGATCATCACTGGAGGCTTCTTGCCATGGATCATCACTGGAGGCTTCGTGCCATGGATCATCACTGAAGGCTTCGTGCCATGGATCATCACTGGAGGCTTCGTGCCATGGATCATCACTGGAGGCTTCGTGCCATGGATCATCACTGGAGGCTTCTTCCTGGGCGCAGGCACCGGGGAGACACACAGGAGGCCTGGTCCTTGAAGCAGGCACAGGACTCACCAGGCTGGAGAGACACACAGTAGGTCTGGTGCGTAGAGCGGGCGTCGGATACACTGGGCCGTGAAGGTGCACTGGTGGTCTCGAGCGCAGAGCTGGCACAACCCATTCTGGCTGGATGCCCACTTCCACCCGGAAAATGCGGGACGCTGGCACAGAGCATACCGGCCTGTGAATGCTCACTCGACACCCCATAACTCAGTGCCTGACCAGTCACATGCTCCCCACGGTAAGCACGGGGAGTTGGCTCAGGTCTAAACTCTGACTCCGCCAATCTCCCTGTGTGCCACCCCCAAAAAAGTTTTGGGGGCTGCCTCTCGTGCCTGCTTCGCTGACTTGCCTCCTCATATCTCCGCCGCTCTGCCTTAGCTGCCTCCATCTCCTCCCTCAGACGGCGATACTCCTCGGCCTGCGTCCAGGGTCCCTTTCCGTCCAGGATCTCCTCCCATGTCCAGGAGTCCTCTTTACCACACTGCTTGGTCCTTTGGTGGTGGGTAGTTCTATCACGGCTGTCGTTGGAAGTAGACCAAGGTGCAGCGTGGTGAGAGTACAGTTTCTTTATTTTAAATAAAATGTCGCCAACAAAACAAGAAATAACAAAACAACCGTGAAGTTTAACAGGGCCAAGTGCCACAAACAAAGTTAACAACCCACACTGAAAGGAGGGAAAAAGGGCTACCTAAGTATGATTTCCAATCAGAGACAACGATAGACAGCTGTCCCTGATTGAGAACCATACCCTGCCAACACATAGAAAGACAAATCATAGAAATAAAGGACATCGAATGCCCACCAAAATCACACCCTGACCAAACCAAAAAGAGACATGAAAAGGGCTCTCTAAGGTCAGGACGTGACAATGTTATTTCTGTGTATCCCAAACTCTGTCCTGGGGCCATGCCTGGGTGCACGTTTTGGTTTTTGCACTAGCACTACACAACTGATTCAAATAGTCAAAGTTTGATGTTGAGTTGGGTATTTGAATCAGATGTGTAGTGCTAGGACAAAAAACTAAACGTTCACCCAGAGGGCCCCAAGACCGAGTTTGGGAAACCCTGCTATATTGTAAATTATACATTGGGTGGTTCTAATCCTGAATGCTGATTGGTTAAAACCACATTCCAGCCGGTGTCTATTCCACAAGTTACCACTGGCTAAATCTATGACGTTAAAATGCCTATTTACTCTGTTCCATCTGACTGCGCAATCCACTGTCTCATCAGCCCAGCCAGGCAATTTATAAACTTGATCTCCACCATAAAAAGCCTTTAGAAATTATATTTTCCTTTAGACTAACATTTAGTTTTCAACAGCGGAGATTTGTATAAACCTTTCTGTTTGTCTCTGACATTTGCAACATTATTCAATATTCAAATTCGATCTCCAGCTGTCCCACAGTAATGACATGTCGGGAGTCGGGACAAAACAGACAGGCAGGCAGCATTTCTCAACCAGTCTAAATCATGAATCAGCTGGCATCATTTTATGGATATATACAAAGAAATGTCAATTTAATAAAGGTAAAACAAAACTAAGTGCAGCTAGTTTGCAGTTTTTCCAGCTTCAGTTTGAAGGGATTGTGTTAGCTGTGTTGTTTGTTAGCTCCTCTGAACAACAGTGTCCCGACGAGAGAGCACATTTTTTATGCAAGGCGAAAATCGCACCTCATTAACTCATTGTTATGGATGTGTCCAAATAAATGTCACTAGAAAACAGCTTAATGCAAATGCAGCTACTGTTGTTATTCTGGCTACACTGTTTGACGTGACTGTAAGTTAGCCGTAGTTGGCTAAAGTTGCCAGCCAGTGTGACAATGGAACATTTAGAACGATTGACTGGGTCACATCCGTAGATACAGAACAAAAAGACTGAACAACTGGGCCGCGTCTCTGGCAACCGAACCGATAGAACGAACGACCAGCCGGCTTGGGTAGCAACCCTAGATTTGTTTCGGGACTATATATTGTGGAAGGATGAAATAGTATGAAAAAATTCAGCAAAATAATGTTTTAATGAAAATCTGTCAATCGTTTGTTGAATATGTTGGTAACCCTTCATACAAAAGTGATAATGCCCACGGGCCTAACGTCACCCGTGCCAATATATCCTCCAAACACCGGCTTCTCTGGAATTATTGCTTGAATATAATATTTTTACAACTGATATTGATTACTGCATTGTTGGGAAAGAGCTTGCAGCATCTCAGCAGCATTCAGAGGCCTTCTCAGCAGCACTCAGACGCCTTCTCAGCAGCACTCAGATGCCTTCTCAGCAGCATTCAGAGGCCTTCTCAGCAGCACTCAGACACCTTCTCAGCAGCACTCAGACACCTTCTCAGCAGCAGTCAGATACCTTCTCAGCAGCACTCAGACACCTTCTCAGCAGCATTCAGATACCTTCTCAGCAGCACTCAGACACCTTCTCAGCAGCATTCAGAGGCCTTCTCAGCAGCACTCAGACACCTTCTCAGCAGCACTCAGATACCTTCTCAGCAGCAGTCAGAGGCCTTCTCAGCAGCAGTCAGAGGCCTTCTCAGCAGCACTCAGACACCTTCTCAGCAGCACTCAGATACCTTCTCAGCAGCATTCAGAGGCCTTCTCAGCAGCACTCAGATACCTTCTCAGCAGCACTCAGAGGCCTTCTCAGCAGCAGTCAGATACCTTCTCAGCAGCACTCAGAGGCCTTCTCAGCAGCAGTCAGAGGTCTTCTCAGCAGCATTCAGATACCTTCTCAGCAGCAGTCAGATACCTTCTCAGCAGCAGTCAGATACCTTCTCAGAAGCAGTCAGATACCTTCTCAGCAGCATTCAGAGGTCTTCTCAGCAGCACTCAGATACCTTCTCAGCAGCACTCAGATACCTTCTCAGCAGCAGTCAGATACCTTCTCAGAAGCAGTCAGATACCTTCTCAGCAGCATTCAGAGGTCTTCTCAGCAGCACTCAGATACCTTCTCAGCAGCACTCAGAGGCCTTCTCAGCAGCAGTCAGGGGCCTTCTCAGCAGCAGTCAGAGGCCTTCTCAGCAGCAGTCAGAGGCCTTCTCAGCAGCAGTCAGAGGCCTTCTCAGCAGCATTCAGAGGCCTTCTCAGCAGCATTCAGAGGCCTTCTCAGCTGCATTCAGAGGCCTCAGCAGCACTCAGATACCTTCTCAGCAGCACTCCGAGGCCTTCTCAGCAGCAGTCAGAGGCCTTCTCAGCAGCACTGAGAGGGGCGGCACCAGGTAGCAAGAATATACTACACTCTCACAGCCTGCATTGTACTCACTTCTAGAGAACTGATCTACAAAGTGCCCGACATCCTTTTATTGGCTATCCATCTGTAGTACACTCTTAGGAAAAAGGGTTTCACAAGGGTTCTTCAGCTGTCCCCATAGGATAACCCTTTTTGGTTCCAGGTAAAACCCTTTTTGGTTCCAGGTAGAACTCTTTTTGGTTCCATGTAGAACCCTATGTCGAAAAGGTTCTACCTGGAACCAAAATGCTGTGAAATGCTTGCTTACAAGCCCTTAACCAACAATGCACTTCAAGAAATAGAGTTAAGAAAATATTTACTAAATAAAATAAAGTGAAAAAATAAATGTACATAAACTCAGCAAAAAAAGAAACGTCATCTCACTGTCAACTGCATTTATTTTCAGCAAACTTAACATGTGTAAATATTTGTATGAACATAACAAGATTCAACAACTGAGACATAAACTGAAAAAGTTCCACAGACATGTGACTAACATAAATTTAATAATATGTCCCTGAACAAAGGACGGGGGGGGTCAAAATCAAAAGTACCAGTCAGTACCACCAGCTGAATTAAGTACTGCAGTGCATTTCCTCCTCATGGACTGCACAAGATTTGCCAGTTCTTGCTGGGAGATGTTACCCCACTCTTCCACTAAGGAACCTGCAAGTTCCCAGATATTTCTGGGGGGAATGGCCCTAGCCCTCACCCTCCGATCCAACAGGTCCCAGACATGCTCGAATACTTTTACGCCAAACATAACGTTTTGCATTGTTGCCAAAAAGTGCAATTTTGGTTTCATCTGACCAGAGCACCTTCTTCCACATGTTTGGTGTGTCTCCCAGGTGGGAACACACCAAACTTTGCGACCTTTTGCCACATTTCAGGCTTCAAACATAAAGATATAAAACTGTATTTGTTTGTGAAGAATCAACAACAAGTGGGACACAATCATGAAGTGGAACGACATTTATTGGATATTTCAAACTTTTTTAACAAATCAAAAACTGAAAAAAATTGGGCGTGCAAAATTATTCAGCCCCTTTACTTTCAGTGCAGCAAACTCTCTCCAGAAGTTCAGTGAGGATCTCTGAATGATCCAATTTTGACCTAAATGACTAAAAATGGATAAATACAATCCACCTGTGTGTAATCAAGTCTCCGTATAATTGCACCTGCACTGTGATAGTCTCAGAGGTCCGTTAAAAGCGCAGAGAGCATCATGAAGAACAAGGAACACACCAGGCAGGTCCGAGATACTGTTGTGAAGAAGTTTAAAGCTACAAAAAGATGGATACAAAAAGATTTCCCAAGCTTTAAACATCCCAAGGAGCACTGTGCAAGCGATAATATTGAAATGGAAGGAGTATCAGACCACTGCAAATCTACCAAGACCTGGCCGTCCCTCTAAACTTTCAGCTCATACAAGGAGAAGACCAGCCAAGAGACCAGCCAAGAGAACCATGATCACTCTGGATGAACTGCAGAGATCTACAGCTGAGGTGGGAGACTCTGTCCATAGGACAACAATCAGTCGTATATTGCACAAATCTGGCCTTTATGGAAGAGTGGCAAGAAGAAAGCCATTTCTTAAAGATATCCATAAAAAGTGTCGTTTAAAGTTTGCCACAAGCCACCTGGGAGACACACCAAACATGTGGAAGAAGGTGCTCTGGTCAGATGAAACCAAAATTGAACTTTTTGGCAACAATGCAAAACGTTATGTTTGGCGTAAAAGCAACACAGCTCATCACCCTGAACACACCATCCCCACTGTCAAACATGGTGGTGGCAGCATCATGGTTTGGGCCTGCTTTTCTTCAGCAGGGACAGGGAAGGTGGTTGAAATTGATGGGAAGATGGATGGAGCCAAATACAGGACCATTCTGGAAGAAAACCTGATGGAGTCTGCAAAAGACCTGAGACTGGGACGGAGATTTGTCTTCCAACAAGACAATGATCCAAAACATAAAGCAAAATCTACAATGGAATGGTTCAAAAATAAGCACATCCAGGTGTTAGAATGGCCAAGTCAAAGTCCAGACCTGAATCCAATCGAGAATCTGTGGAAAGAACTGAAAACTGCTGTTCACAAATGCTCTCCATCCAACCTCACTGAGCTCGGGCTGTTTTGCAAGGAGGAATGGGAAAAAATGTCAGTCTCTCGATGTGCAAAACTGATAGAGACATACCCCAAGCGACTTACAGCTGTAATCGCAGCAAAAGGTGGTGCTACAAAGTATTAACTTAAGGGGGCTGAATAATTTTGCACGCCCAATTTTTCAGTTTTTGATTTGTTAAAAAAGTTTGAAATATCCAATAAATGTCGTTCCACTTCATGATTGTGTCCCACTTGTTGTTGATTCTTCACAAAAAAATACAGTTTTATATCTTTATGTTTGAAGCCTGAAATGTGGCAAAAGGTCGCAAAGTTCAAGGGGGCCGAATACTTTCGCAAGGCACTGTATATGGACGGAATTAATCTAACAAAAGGACCAATTGTGATGTTTATGGGACATATTGGAGTGCCAACAAAAGAGGCTCGTCAAAGGTAATGCATGTTTTATATTTTGTTTCAGCGTTTTGTGTCCCGCCTGCAGGGTTGAAATATGCTAACCCCTTTGTATACTGCTGGTGCTATCATTAGATAATAGCTTCTTATGCTTTTGCCGAAAAGCATTTTTAAAATCTGACATGTTGGCTGGATTCACAACGAGTGTAGCTTTAATTGAGTATCTTACATGTGTGATTTAATGAAAGTTTCAATTTTATAGTATTTTATTTGAATCTGGCGCTCTGCATTTTCCCTGGAAATTGGCCAGTTGAGATATTTGCGTCCCGCCTATCCGTAATTAAACCCTTTACAATGAAGATCTGTGAAGTTATTTGGATTTTTGCCAATTATCTTTGAAAGACAGGGTCCTGAAAAAGGGGTTTCTTTTTTTGTTGAGTATATATATATCAATAAGTAAAACAAGAAAATAACATAACAATAAGGATAAGGTCAATGTGCAGGGGTACAGGTTTGTCAAGGTCATTTGTAAAGTGACTATGCATAGATAATTGACAGCGAGTAGCAGCAGTGTCAAAACAAAGGGGGGAGGTCAATGTAAATAGTCCGGGACGTCAGGAAGCTTGGCCCCAGTGATGTACTGGGCCGTTCGCACTACCCTCTGTAGCGACTTACGGTCAGATGCCAAGCAGTTGCCGTACAAGGCAGTGATGCAACCGGTCAGGATGCTCTCGATGGTGCAGCTGTAGAACTTTTTGAGGATCTGGGGACCCATGCCAAATATTTTCACTCTCCTGAGGGGAAAAGGTGTTGTCTTGCCCTCTTCACGACTGTCTTGGTGTGTTTGGACCTTGATAGTTCGTTAGTGATATGGACACCAAGGAACTTGAAACTCTCGACCCCCTCATCTTCAGCCCTGTCAATGTTTTTGGGGGCCTGTTCGGCCCTCCTTTTCTTGTAGTCCACAATCAGCTCCTTTGTCTTGATCACATTGAGGGAGAGGTTGTTGTCCTGGCCCCACACTGACAGGTCTTTGATCTCCTCCCTATAGGCCGTCTCATCGTTGTCGGTGATCAGGCACATATCTGCCACGCTGAACACAGGGGCCCCTCAGGGTTGCGTACTCCCTTTTCACCCACGACTGCGTGACCAAACATGACTCCAACACCATCATTAAGTTTGCTGGCGACACAACAGTTTTTTTCTGGATCAAACGCGCTTTATAAATGGACATTTTGGATATATATGGACGGAATTAATCGAACAAAAGGACCAATTGTGATGTTTATGGGTTTATGGGATGTTTCTCTGTCTCTACTACCCCTCCACCCCCTCTGTCTCTACTATCCCTCTACACTCTCTGTCTCTACTACCCCTCCACCCTCTCTGTCTCTACTACCCCTCTACCCTCTCTCTGCCTCTACTACCCCTCTACCCTCTCTCTGTCTCTACTGCCCCTCCACCCTCTCTGTCTCTACTGCCCCTCCACCCTCTCTGTCTCTACAACCCCTCCACCCTCTCTGTCTCTAATACCCCTCCACCCTCTCTCGGTCTCTACTACCACTCCACCCTCTCTCTGTCTCTACTACCCCTCTACCCTCTCTCGGTCTCTACTACCCCTCCACCCTCTCTCGGTCTCTACTACCACTCCACCCTCTCTCTGTCTCTACTACTCCTCTACCCTCTCTCGGTCTCTACTATCCCTTTACCCTCTCTGTCTCTACTACCAATCTACCCTATCTGTCTCTACTACCCCTCCACTCTCTCTCTATATCTGCTACCCCTCTACCATCTCTGTCTCTACTACCCCTCCACCCTCTCTGTCTCTACTACCCCTCTACCCTCTCTGTCTCTACTACCCCTCCACCCTATCTCTGTCTCTACTACCCCTCTACCCTCTCTCTGTCTCTACTACCCCTCCACCCTCTCTGTCTCTACTACCCCTCCACCCTCTCTGTCTCTACTACCCCTCCACCCTCTCTGTCTCTACTACCCCTCTACCCTCTCTCGTCTCTACAACCCCTCTACCCTCTCTGTCTCTACTACCCCTCCACCCTCTCTGTCTCTACTACCCCTCTACCATATCTGTCTCTACTACCCCTCCACCCTCTCTGTCTCTAATACCCCTCCACCCTCTCTCTGTCTCTGCTACCCCTCCACCCTCTCTGTCTCTACTACCCCTCCACCCTCTCTGTCTCTAATACCCCTCTAACCTCTCTGTTTATACTGCATTTCTTCCACTCTGGGGAACCTTTCTAAGGTTAGCAGGGAGGGAGGGAGAGAGATTGCAAGTCAGTCAACTCTTCACATGTGTGGGCCCTATGCTCTGCTCTTTACCCCAGGCTGGCTGTGGGTGGGTCTTCATGTTCCACTGTATCCTGGAAAGGGCTATCTTTACTGGGCAGGCAGTGAGTAGGTTTGATGGATGGTTCATGGGCAGCTTGGAGAGAGAGAGATGAAGGCAGGCTAGAGTGTTGTATTGTGTTAGGGTGGCTTGGGAAGGCTGCAATGTCTATTTAATTGTAGCATATAGTCTATGAAAGCCACCTACAGCTGCAGCCTAGAACTGCCATATACCCTTTTAGAATGCATTATGTTGGAATGATGGAATGGTCACAGTAGCGCCCCCCTCTTCCACCTCATATCTAGCCCAAGCCCATGTCCTTTCTGCAGTGATTGATCAATACAGCCCATGTCCTTTCTGCAGTGATTTATCAAAACAGCCCATGTCCTTTCTGCAGTGATTGATCAATACAGCCCATGTCCTTTCTGCAGTGATTTATCAAAACAGCCCATGTCCTCCCTTCAGTGCTTTATCAAAACAGCCCATGTTCTCTCTGCAGTGCTGTGATTTATCAAAACAGCCCATGTCCTCTCTGCAGTGCTTTATCAAAACAGCCCATGTCCTCTCTGCAGTTCTGTGCTTTATCGAAACAGCCCATGTTCTCTCTGCAGTGCTGTGATTTATCAAAACAGCCCATGTCCTCTCTGAAGTGATTTACCAAAACAGCCCATGTCCTCTCTGCAGATGGAATTAAAACAGCCCATGTCCTCTCTGTAGTGCTGTATCAAAACAGCCCATGTCCTCTCTGCAGTGCTGTATCAAAACAGCCCATGTCCTTTCTGCAGGGATTTATCAAAACAACCCGTATCCTATCTGCAGTGATTTTTCAAAACAGCCCATGTCCTCTCTGCAGTGCTTTATCAAAACAACTCATGTCCTCTATGCAGCTTTATTAAAACAGCCCATGTCCTCTCTGCAGCTGTATTAAAACAACCCATGTCCTCTCTGCAGCTGGATTAAAACAGCCCATGTCTTCTCTGCAGTGCTTTATCAAAACAGCCCATGCTCTCTCTGCAGTGCTGTGCTTTATCGAAACAACCCATGTTCTCTCTGCAGTGCTGTGATTTATCAAAACAACACATGTCCTCTCTGCATTGCTGTATCAAAACAGCCCATGTCCTCTCTGCAGCTGTATTAAAACAGCCCATGTTCTCTCTGCAGTGCTGTATCAAAACATCCCATGTTCTCTCTGCAATGCTGTGATTTATCAAAACAACCCATGTCCTCTCTGCAGTGCTGTATCAAAACAGCCCATGTCCACTCTGCAGTGATTTTTCAAAACAGCCCATGTCCTCTCTGCAGTGCTTCATCAAAACAGCCCATATCCTCTCTGCAGTGCTATGCTGTATTAAAACAGCCCATGTCCTCTCTGCAGTGCTGTATCAAAACAGCCCATGTCCTCTCTGCAGTGCTTTGTCAAAACAACTAATGTCCTCTCTGCAGTGCTATGCTTTATCAAAACAGACCATGTCCTCTCTAAAGTGATTTACCAAAACAGCCCATGTTCTCTCTGCAGTGATTTATCAAAACAGCCCATGTCCTCTCTGCAGTGCTTTATCAAAACAGCCCATGTCCTCTCTGCAGTTCTGTGCTTTATCAAAACAGCCCATGTCCTTTCTGCAGTGCTTTTTCAAAACAGCCCATGTCCTCTCTGCAGTGCTTTATCAAAACAGCCCATGTCCTCTCTGCAGTGCTTTATTAAAACAGCCCATGCCCTCTCTGCAGTGCTGTGATTTATCAAAACAGCCCATATCCTACTACAGTGCTTTATCAAAACAGCCCATGTCCTCTCTGCAGCTGTATTAAAACAGCCCATGTCCTCTCTGCAGCTGTATTAAAACAACCCATGTCCTCTCTGCAGCTGTATTAAAACAGCCCATGTCCTTTCTGCAGCTGTATTAAAACAAACCATGTCCTCTCTGCAGCTGTATTAAAACAGCCCATGTCTTCTCTGCAGTGCTTTATCAAAACAGCCCATGCTCTCTCTGCAGTGCTGTAATTTATCGAAACAACACATGTCCTCTCTGCATTGCTGTATCAAAACAGCCCATGTCCTCTCTGCAGCTGTATTAAAACAGCCCATGCTCTCTCTGCAGTGCTGTAATTTATCGAAACAACACATGTCCTCTCTGCATTGCTGTATCAAAACAGCCCATGTCCTCTCTGCAGCTGTATTAAAACAGCCCATGTTCTCTCTGCAGTGCTTTATCAAAACATCCCATGTTCTCTCTGCAGTGCTGTGATTTATCAAAACAACCCATGTCCTCTCTGCAGTGCTGTATCAAAACAGCCCATGTCCTCTCTGCAGCTGTATTAAAACAGCCCATGTCCTCTCTGCAGTGCTTTATCAAAACAGCCCATGTCCTCTCTGCAGTGCTGTATCAAAACAACCCATGTCCTCTCTGCAGTGCTGTATCAAAACAACCCATGTCCTCTCTGCAGCTGTATTAAAACAGCCCATGTCCTCTCTGCAGTGCTATATCAAAACAGCCCATGTCCTCTCTGCAGTGCTATGCTGTATCAAAACAGCCCATGTCCTCTCTGCAGTGCTATGCTGTATTAAAACAGCCCATGCCCTCTCTGAAGTGATTTACCAAAACAGCCCATGTCCTCTCTGAAGTGATTTACCAAAACAGCCCATGCCCTCTCTGAAGTGATTTACCAAAACAGCCCATGTCCTCTCTGCAGCTGTATCAAAACAGCCCATGTCCTTTCTGCAGGGATTTATCAAAACAGCCCGTGTCCTTTCTGCAGGGATTTATCAAAACAGCCCATGTCCTTTCTGCAGTGATTTATCAAAACAGCCCGTGTCCTTTCTGCAGTGATTTATCAAAACAGCCCTTGTCCTCTCTGCAGTGATTTATAAAAACAGCCCATGTCCTCTCTGCAGTGCTATGCTGTATCAAAACAGCCCGTGTCCTTTCTGCAGGGATTTATCAAAACAGCCCATGTCCTTTCTGCAGGGATTTATCAAAACAGCCCGTGTCCTTTCTGCAGTGATTTTTCAAAACAGCCCATGTCCTCTCTGCAGTGCTGTATCAAAACAGCCCATGTCCTCTCTGCAGTGCTGTATCAAAACAGCCCATGTCCTCTCTGCAGTGCTGTATCAAAACAGCCCATGTCCTCTCTGCAGTGCTTTATCAAAACAGCCCATATCCTCTCTGCAGTGCTATGCTGTATTAAAACAGCCCATGTCCTCTCTGCAGTGCTGTATCAAAACAGCCCATGTCCTCTCTGCAGTGCTTTATCAAAACAACTCATGTCCTTTCTGCAGTGCTATGCTTTATCAAAACAGTCCATGTCCTCTCTAAAGTGATTTACCAAAACAGCCCATGTCCTCTCTGCAGTGCTGTATCAAAACAGCCCATGTCCTCTCTGCAGTGCTTTATCAAAACAGCCCATGTCCTCTCTGCAGTGCTTTATCAAAACAGCCCCGGTCCTCTCTGCAGTGCTTTATCAAACAGCTCATGTCCTCTCTGCAGTGCTTTACCAAAACAGCCCATGTCCTCTCTGCAGTGCTTTATCAAAACAGCCCATGTCCTCTCTGCAGTGCTTTATCAAAACAGCCCATATCCTCTCTGCAGTGCTATGCTGTATTAAAAAAGCCCATGTCCTCTCTGCAGTGCTGTATCAAAACAGCCCATGTCCTCTCTTTAGTGCTTTGTCAAAACAACTAATGTCCTCTCTGCAGTGCTATGCTTTATCAAAACAGACCATGTCCTCTCTAAAGTGATTTACCAAAACAGCCCATGTCCTCTCTGCAGTGCTTTATCAAAACAGCCCATGCCCTCTGTGCAGTGCTGTGCTTTATCGAAACAGCCCATGTTCTCTCTGCAGTGCTGTGATTTATCAAAACAGCCCATATCCTACTGCAGTGCTTTATCAAAACAGCCCATGTCCTCTCTGCGGTTCTGTGCTTTATCAAAACAGCCCATGCCCTCTCTGAAGTGATTTACCAAAACAGCCCATGTCCTCTCTGCAGTGCTGTATCAAAACAACCCATGTCCTCTCTGCAGCTGTATTAAAACAGCCCATGTCCTCTCTGCAGTGCTGTATCAGAACAGCCCATGTCCTCTCTGCAGTGCTGTATCAAAACAACTCATGTCCTCTATGCAGCTTTATTAAAACAGCCCATGTCCTCTCTGCAGCTGTATTAAAACAGCCCATGTCCTCTCTGCAGCTGTATTAAAACAACCCATGTCCTCTCTGCAGCTGTATTAAAACAGCCCATGTCTTCTCTGCAGTGCTTTATCAAAACAGCCCATGCTCTCTCTGCAGTGCTGTAATTTATCGAAACAACACATGTCCTCTCTGCATTGCTGTATCAAAACAGCCCATGTCCTCTCTGCAGCTGTATTAAAACAGCCCATGCTCTCTCTGCAGTGCTGTAATTTATCGAAACAACACATGTCCTCTCTGCATTGCTGTATCAAAACAGCCCATGTCCTCTCTGCAGCTGTATTAAAACAGCCCATGTTCTCTCTGCAGTGCTGTATCAAAACATCCCATGTTCTCTCTGCAGTGCTGTGATTTATCAAAACAACCCATGTCCTCTCTGCAGTGCTGTATCAAAACAGCCCATGTCCTCTCTGCAGCTGTATTAAAACAGCCCATGTCCTCTCTGCAGTGCTTTATCAAAACAGCCCATGTCCTCTCTGCAGTGCTGTATCAAAACAACCCATGTCCTCTCTGCAGTGCTGTATCAAAACAACCCATGTCCTCTCTGCAGCTGTATTAAAACAGCCCATGTCCTCTCTGTAGTGCTATATCAAAACAGCCCATGTCCTCTCTGCAGTGCTATGCTGTATTAAAACAGCCCATGCCCTCTCTGAAGTGATTTACCAAAACAGCCCATGTCCTCTCTGAAGTGATTTACCAAAACAGCCCATGCCCTCTCTGAAGTGATTTACCAAAACAGCCCATGTCCTCTCTGCAGCTGTATCAAAACAGCCCATGTCCTTTCTGCAGGGATTTATCAAAACAGCCCGTGTCCTTTCTGCAGGGATTTATCAAAACAGCCCATGTCCTTTCTGCAGTGATTTATCAAAACAGCCCGTGTCCTTTCTGCAGTGATTTATCAAAACAGCCCTTGTCCTCTCTGCAGTGATTTATAAAAACAGCCCATGTCCTCTCTGCAGTGCTATGCGGTATCAAAACAGCCCGTGTCCTTTCTGCAGGGATTTATCAAAACAGCCCATGTCCTTTCTGCAGGGATTTATCAAAACAGCCCGTGTCCTTTCTGCAGTGATTTTTCAAAACAGCCCATGTCCTCTCTGCAGTGCTGTATCAAAACAGCCCATGTCCTCTCTGCAGTGCTGTATCAAAACAGCCCATGTCCTCTCTGCAGTGCTGTATCAAAACAGCCCATGTCCTCTCTGCAGTGCTTTATCAAAACAGCCCATATCCTCTCTGCAGTGCTATGCTGTATTAAAACAGCCCATGTCCTCTCTGCAGTGCTGTATCAAAACAGCCCATGTCCTCTCTGCAGTGCTTTATCAAAACAACTCATGTCCTCTCTGCAGTGCTATGCTGTATCAAAACAGTCCATGACCTCTCTAAAGTGATTTACCAAAACAGCCCATGTCCTCTCTGCAGTGCTGTATCAAAACAGCCCATGTCCTCTCTGCAGTGCTTTATCAAAACAGCCCATGTCCTCTCTGCAGTGCTTTATCAAAACAGCCCCGGTACTCTCTGCAGTGCTTTATCAAACAGCCCATGTCCTCTCTGCAGTGCTTTATCAAAACAGCCCATGTCCTCTCTGCAGTGCTTTATCAAAACAGCCCATGTCCTCTCTGCAGTGCTTTATCAAACAGCCCATGTCCTCTCTGCAGTGCTTTATCAAAACAGCCCATATCCTCTCTGCAGTGCTATGCTGTATTAAAACAGCCCATGTCTTCTCTGCAGTGCTGTATCAAAACAGCCCATGTCCTCTCTTTAGTGCTTTGTCAAAACAACTAATGTCCTCTCTGCAGTGCTATGCTTTATCAAAACAGACCATGTCCTCTCTAAAGTGATTTACCAAAACAGCCCATGTCCTCTCTGCAGTGCTTTATCAAAACAGCCCATGTCCTCTCTGCAGTGCTTTATCAAAACAGCCCATGTCCTTTCTGCAGTGCTTTTTCAAAACAGCCCATGTCCTCTCTGCAGTGCTTTATCAAAACAGCCCATGCCCTCTGTGCAGTGCTGTGCTTTATCGAAACAGCCCATGTTCTCTCTGCAGTGCTGTGATTTATCAAAACAGCCCATATCCTACCGCAGTGCTTTATCAAAACAGCCCATGTCCTCTCTGCAGTGCTTTATCAAAACAGCCCGTGTCCTTTCTGCAGGGATTTATCAAAACAGCCCATGTCCTTTCTGCAGTGATTTATCAAAACAGCCCGTGTCCTTTCTGCAGTGATTTATCAAAACAGCCCTTGTCCTCTTTGCAGTGATTTATAAAAACAGCCCATGTCCTCTCTGCAGTGCTATGCTGTATCAAAACAGCCCGTGTCCTTTCTGCAGGGATTTTTCAAAACAGCCCATGTCCTTTCTGCAGGGATTTATCAAAACAGCCCGTGTCCTTTCTGCAGTGATTTTTCAAAACAGCCCATGTCCTCTCTGCAGTGCTGTATCAAAACAGCCCATGTCCTCTCTGCAGTGCTGTATCAAAACAGCCCATGTCCTCTCTGCAGTGCTGTATCAAAACAGCCCATGTCCTCTCTGCAGTGCTTTATCAAAACAGCCCATATCCTCTCTGCAGTGCTATGCTGTATTAAAACAGCCCATGTCCTCTCTGCAGTGCTGTATCAAAACAGCCCATGTCCTCTCTGCAGTGCTTTATCAAAACAACTCATGTCCTCTCTGCAGTGCTATGCTTTATCAAAACAGTCCATGACCTCTCTAAAGTGATTTACCAAAACAGCCCATGTCCTCTCTGCAGTGCTGTATCAAAACAGCCCATGTCCTCTCTGCAGTGCTTTATCAAAACAGCCCATGTCCTCTCTGCAGTGCTTTATCAAAACAGCCCCGGTACTCTCTGCAGTGCTTTATCAAACAGCCCATGTCCTCTCTGCAGTGCTTTATCAAAACAGCCCATGTCCTCTCTGCAGTGCTTTATCAAAACAGCCCATGTCCTCTCTGCAGTGCTTTATCAAACAGCCCATGTCCTCTCTGCAGTGCTTTATCAAAACAGCCCATATCCTCTCTGCAGTGCTATGCTGTATTAAAACAGCCCATGTCTTCTCTGCAGTGCTGTATCAAAACAGCCCATGTCCTCTCTTTAGTGCTTTGTCAAAACAACTAATGTCCTCTCTGCAGTGCTATGCTTTATCAAAACAGACCATGTCCTCTCTAAAGTGATTTACCAAAACAGCCCATGTCCTCTCTGCAGTGCTTTATCAAAACAGCCCATGTCCTCTCTGCAGTGCTTTATCAAAACAGCCCATGTCCTTTCTGCAGTGCTTTTTCAAAACAGCCCATGTCCTCTCTGCAGTGCTTTATCAAAACAGCCCATGCCCTCTGTGCAGTGCTGTGCTTTATCGAAACAGCCCATGTTCTCTCTGCAGTGCTGTGATTTATCAAAACAGCCCATATCCTACCGCAGTGCTTTATCAAAACAGCCCATGTCCTCTCTGCAGTGCTGTATCAAAACAGCCCATGTCCTCTCTTTAGTGCTTTGTCAAAAAAACTAATGTCCTCTCTGCAGTGCTATGCTTTATCAAAACAGACCATGCCCTCTGTGCAGTGCTGTGCTTTATCGAAACAGCCCATGTTCTCTCTGCAGTGCTGTGATTTATCAAAACAGCCCATATCCTACTGCAGTGCTTTATCAAAACAGGCCATGTCCTCTCTGCAGTTCTGTGCTTTATCAAAACAGCCCATGCCCTCTCTGAAGTGATTTACCAAAACAGCCCATGTCCTCTCTGCAGTGCTTTATCAAAACAGCCCATGTCCTTTCTGCAGTGCTGTATCAAAACAGCCCATGTCCTCTCTGCAGTGCTTTATCAAAACAGCCCATATCCTCTCTGCAGTGCTATGCTGTATTAAAACAGCCCATGTCCTCTCTGCAGTGCTTTTTCAAGACAGCCCTTGTCCTCTCTGCAGTGATTTATAAAAACAGCCCATATCCTCTCTGCAGTGCTATGCTGTATCAAAACAGCCCGTGTCCTTTCTGCAGGGATTTATCAAAACAGCCCATGTCCTTTCTGCAGGGATTTATCAAAACAGCCCGTGTCCTTTCTGCAGTGATTTTTCAAAACAGCCCATGTCCTCTCTGCAGTGCTGTATCAAAACAGCCCATGTCCTCTCTGCAGTGCTGTATCAAAACAGCCCATGTCCTCTCTGCAGTGCTGTATCAAAACAGCCCATGTCCTCTCTGCAGTGCTTTATCAAAACAGCCCATATCCTCTCTGCAGTGCTATGCTTTATCAAAACAGCCCATGCCCTCTCTGAAGTGATTTACCAAAACAGCCCATGTCCTCTCTGCAGTGCTTTATCAAAACAGCCCATGTCCTCTCTGCAGTGCTTTATCAAAACAGCCCATGTCCTTTCTGCAGTGCTGTATCAAAACAGCCCATGTCCTCTCTGCAGTGCTTTATCAAAACAGCCCATATCCTCTCTGCAGTGCTATGCTGTATTAAAACAGCCCATGTCCTCTCTGCAGTGCTTTTTCAAAACATCCTTGTCCTCTCTGCAGTGATTTATAAAAACAGCCCATGTCCTCTCTGCAGTGCTATGCTGTATCAAAACAGCCCGTGTCCTTTCTGCAGGGATTTATCAAAACAGCCCATGTCCTTTCTGCAGGGATTTATCAAAACAGCCCATGTCCTTTCTGCAGTGCTGTATCAAAACAGCCCATGTCCTCTCTGCAGTGCTGTATCAAAACAGCCCATGTCCTCTCTGCAGTGCTTTATCAAAACAGCCCATATCCTCTCTGCAGTGCTATGCTGTATTAAAACAGCCCATGTCCTCTCTGCAGTGCTTTTTCAAGACAGCCCTTGTCCTCTCTGCAGTGATTTATAAAAACAGCCCATATCCTCTCTGCAGTGCTATGCTGTATCAAAACAGCCCGTGTCCTTTCTGCAGGGATTTATCAAAACAGCCCGTGTCCTTTCTGCAGGGATTTATCAAAACAGCCCATGTCCTTTCTGCAGTGATTTATCAAAACAGCCCGTGTCCTTTCTGCAGTGATTTATCAAAACAGCCCTTGTCCTCTCTGCAGTGATTTATAAAAACAGCCCATGTCCTCTCTGCAGTGCTATGCTGTATCAAAACAGCCCGTGTCCTTTCTGCAGGGATTTATCAAAACAGCCCATGTCCTTTCTGCAGGGATTTATCAAAACAGCCCGTGTCCTTTCTGCAGTGATTTTTCAAAACAGCCCATGTCCTCTCTGCAGTGCTGTATCAAAACAGCCCATGTCCTCTCTGCAGTGCTGTATCAAAACAGCCCATGTCCTCTCTGCAGTGCTGTATCAAAACAGCCCATGTCCTCTCTGCAGTGCTTTATCAAAACAGCCCATATCCTCTCTGCAGTGCTATGCTGTATTAAAACAGCCCATGTCCTCTCTGCAGTGCTGTATCAAAACAGCCCATGTCCTCTCTGCAGTGCTTTATCAAAACAACTCATGTCCTTTCTGCAGTGCTATGCTTTATCAAAACAGTCCATGTCCTCTCTAAAGTGATTTACCAAAACAGCCCATGTCCTCTCTGCAGTGCTGTATCAAAACAGCCCATGTCCTCTCTGCAGTGCTTTATCAAAACAGCCCATGTCCTCTCTGCAGTGCTTTATCAAAACAGCCCCGGTCCTCTCTGCAGTGCTTTATCAAACAGCTCATGTCCTCTCTGTAGTGCTTTACCAAAACAGCCCATGTCCTCTCTGCAGTGCTTTATCAAAACAGCCCATGTCCTCTCTGCAGTGCTTTATCAAAACAGCCCATATCCTCTCTGCAGTGCTATGCTGTATTAAAAAAGCCCATGTCCTCTCTGCAGTGCTGTATCAAAACAGCCCATGTCCTCTCTTTAGTGCTTTGTCAAAACAACTAATGTCCTCTCTGCAGTGCTATGCTTTATCAAAACAGACCATGTCCTCTCTAAAGTGATTTACCAAAACAGCCCATGTCCTCTCTGCAGTGCTTTATCAAAACAGCCCATGCCCTCTGTGCAGTGCTGTGCTTTATCGAAACAGCCCATGTTCTCTCTGCAGTGCTGTGATTTATCAAAACAGCCCATATCCTACTGCAGTGCTTTATCAAAACAGCCCATGTCCTCTCTGCGGTGCTGTGCTTTATCAAAACAGCCCATGCCCTCTCTGAAGTGATTTACCAAAACAGCCCATGTCCTCTCTGCAGTGCTGTATCAAAACAACCCATGTCCTCTCTGCAGCTGTATTAAAACAGCCCATGTCCTCTCTGCAGTGCTGTATCAGAACAGCCCATGTCCTCTCTGCAGTGCTGTATCAAAACAACTCATGTCCTCTATGCAGCTTTATTAAAACAGCCCATGTCCTCTCTGCAGCTGTATTAAAACAGCCCATGTCCTCTCTGCAGCTGTATTAAAACAACCCATGTCCTCTCTGCAGCTGTATTAAAACAGCCCATGTCTTCTCTGCAGTGCTTTATCAAAACAGCCCATGCTCTCTCTGCAGTGCTGTAATTTATCGAAACAACACATGTCCTCTCTGCATTGCTGTATCAAAACAGCCCATGTCCTCTCTGCAGCTGTATTAAAACAGCCCATGCTCTCTCTGCAGTGCTGTAATTTATCGAAACAACACATGTCCTCTCTGCATTGCTGTATCAAAACAGCCCATGTCCTCTCTGCAGCTGTATTAAAACAGCCCATGTTCTCTCTGCAGTGCTGTATCAAAACATCCCATGTTCTCTCTGCAGTGCTGTGATTTATCAAAACAACCCATGTCCTCTCTGCAGTGCTGTATCAAAACAGCCCATGTCCTCTCTGCAGCTGTATTAAAACAGCCCATGTCCTCTCTGCAGTGCTTTATCAAAACAGCCCATGTCCTCTCTGCAGTGCTGTATCAAAACAGCCCATGTCCTCTCTGCAGTGCTGTATCAAAACAACCCATGTCCTCTCTGCAGCTGTATTAAAACAGCCCATGTCCTCTCTGTAGTGCTATATCAAAACAGCCCATGTCCTCTCTGCAGTGCTATGCTGTATTAAAACAGCCCATGCCCTCTCTGAAGTGATTTACCAAAACAGCCCATGTCCTCTCTGAAGTGATTTACCAAAACAGCCCATGCCCTCTCTGAAGTGATTTACCAAAACAGCCCATGTCCTCTCTGCAGCTGTATCAAAACAGCCCATGTCCTTTCTGCAGGGATTTATCAAAACAGCCCGTGTCCTTTCTGCAGGGATTTATCAAAACAGCCCATGTCCTTTCTGCAGTGATTTATCAAAACAGCCCGTGTCCTTTCTGCAGTGATTTATCAAAACAGCCCATGTCCTCTCTGCAGTGCTATGCGGTATCAAAACAGCCCGTGTCCTTTCTGCAGGGATTTATCAAAACAGCCCATGTCCTTTCTGCAGGGATTTATCAAAACAGCCCGTGTCCTTTCTGCAGTGATTTTTCAAAACAGCCCATGTCCTCTCTGCAGTGCTGTATCAAAACAGCCCATGTCCTCTCTGCAGTGCTGTATCAAAACAGCCCATGTCCTCTCTGCAGTGCTGTATCAAAACAGCCCATGTCCTCTCTGCAGTGCTTTATCAAAACAGCCCATATCCTCTCTGCAGTGCTATGCTGTATTAAAACAGCCCATGTCCTCTCTGCAGTGCTGTATCAAAACAGCCCATGTCCTCTCTGCAGTGCTTTATCAAAACAACTCATGTCCTCTCTGCAGTGCTATGCTGTATCAAAACAGTCCATGACCTCTCTAAAGTGATTTACCAAAACAGCCCATGTCCTCTCTGCAGTGCTGTATCAAAACAGCCCATGTCCTCTCTGCAGTGCTTTATCAAAACAGCCCATGTCCTCTCTGCAGTGCTTTATCAAAACAGCCCCGGTACTCTCTGCAGTGCTTTATCAAACAGCCCATGTCCTCTCTGCAGTGCTTTATCAAAACAGCCCATGTCCTCTCTGCAGTGCTTTATCAAAACAGCCCATGTCCTCTCTGCAGTGCTTTATCAAACAGCCCATGTCCTCTCTGCAGTGCTTTATCAAAACAGCCCATATCCTCTCTGCAGTGCTATGCTGTATTAAAACAGCCCATGTCTTCTCTGCAGTGCTGTATCAAAACAGCCCATGTCCTCTCTTTAGTGCTTTGTCAAAACAACTAATGTCCTCTCTGCAGTGCTATGCTTTATCAAAACAGACCATGTCCTCTCTAAAGTGATTTACCAAAACAGCCCATGTCCTCTCTGCAGTGCTTTATCAAAACAGCCCATGTCCTCTCTGCAGTGCTTTATCAAAACAGCCCATGTCCTTTCTGCAGTGCTTTTTCAAAACAGCCCATGTCCTCTCTGCAGTGCTTTATCAAAACAGCCCATGCCCTCTGTGCAGTGCTGTGCTTTATCGAAACAGCCCATGTTCTCTCTGCAGTGCTGTGATTTATCAAAACAGCCCATATCCTACCGCAGTGCTTTATCAAAACAGCCCATGTCCTCTCTGCAGTGCTTTATCAAAACAGCCCGTGTCCTTTCTGCAGGGATTTATCAAAACAGCCCATGTCCTTTCTGCAGTGATTTATCAAAACAGCCCGTGTCCTTTCTGCAGTGATTTATCAAAACAGCCCTTGTCCTCTTTGCAGTGATTTATAAAAACAGCCCATGTCCTCTCTGCAGTGCTATGCTGTATCAAAACAGCCCGTGTCCTTTCTGCAGGGATTTTTCAAAACAGCCCATGTCCTTTCTGCAGGGATTTATCAAAACAGCCCGTGTCCTTTCTGCAGTGATTTTTCAAAACAGCCCATGTCCTCTCTGCAGTGCTGTATCAAAACAGCCCATGTCCTCTCTGCAGTGCTGTATCAAAACAGCCCATGTCCTCTCTGCAGTGCTGTATCAAAACAGCCCATGTCCTCTCTGCAGTGCTTTATCAAAACAGCCCATATCCTCTCTGCAGTGCTATGCTGTATTAAAACAGCCCATGTCCTCTCTGCAGTGCTGTATCAAAACAGCCCATGTCCTCTCTGCAGTGCTTTATCAAAACAACTCATGTCCTCTCTGCAGTGCTATGCTTTATCAAAACAGTCCATGACCTCTCTAAAGTGATTTACCAAAACAGCCCATGTCCTCTCTGCAGTGCTGTATCAAAACAGCCCATGTCCTCTCTGCAGTGCTTTATCAAAACAGCCCATGTCCTCTCTGCAGTGCTTTATCAAAACAGCCCCGGTACTCTCTGCAGTGCTTTATCAAACAGCCCATGTCCTCTCTGCAGTGCTTTATCAAAACAGCCCATGTCCTCTCTGCAGTGCTTTATCAAAACAGCCCATGTCCTCTCTGCAGTGCTTTATCAAACAGCCCATGTCCTCTCTGCAGTGCTTTATCAAAACAGCCCATATCCTCTCTGCAGTGCTATGCTGTATTAAAACAGCCCATGTCTTCTCTGCAGTGCTGTATCAAAACAGCCCATGTCCTCTCTTTAGTGCTTTGTCAAAACAACTAATGTCCTCTCTGCAGTGCTATGCTTTATCAAAACAGACCATGTCCTCTCTAAAGTGATTTACCAAAACAGCCCATGTCCTCTCTGCAGTGCTTTATCAAAACAGCCCATGTCCTCTCTGCAGTGCTTTATCAAAACAGCCCATGTCCTTTCTGCAGTGCTTTTTCAAAACAGCCCATGTCCTCTCTGCAGTGCTTTATCAAAACAGCCCATGCCCTCTGTGCAGTGCTGTGCTTTATCGAAACAGCCCATGTTCTCTCTGCAGTGCTGTGATTTATCAAAACAGCCCATATCCTACCGCAGTGCTTTATCAAAACAGCCCATGTCCTCTCTGCAGTGCTTTACCAAAACAGCCCATATCCTCTCTGCAGTGCTATGCTGTATTAAAACAGCCCATGTCCTCTCTGCAGTGCTGTATCAAAACAGCCCATGTCCTCTCTTTAGTGCTTTGTCAAAAAAACTAATGTCCTCTCTGCAGTGCTATGCTTTATCAAAACAGACCATGCCCTCTGTGCAGTGCTGTGCTTTATCGAAACAGCCCATGTTCTCTCTGCAGTGCTGTGATTTATCAAAACAGCCCATATCCTACTGCAGTGCTTTATCAAAACAGGCCATGTCCTCTCTGCAGTTCTGTGCTTTATCAAAACAGCCCATGCCCTCTCTGAAGTGATTTACCAAAACAGCCCATGTCCTCTCTGCAGTGCTTTATCAAAACAGCCCATGTCCTTTCTGCAGTGCTGTATCAAAACAGCCCATGTCCTCTCTGCAGTGCTTTATCAAAACAGCCCATATCCTCTCTGCAGTGCTATGCTGTATTAAAACAGCCCATGTCCTCTCTGCAGTGCTTTTTCAAGACAGCCCTTGTCCTCTCTGCAGTGATTTATAAAAACAGCCCATATCCTCTCTGCAGTGCTATGCTGTATCAAAACAGCCCGTGTCCTTTCTGCAGGGATTTATCAAAACAGCCCATGTCCTTTCTGCAGGGATTTATCAAAACAGCCCGTGTCCTTTCTGCAGTGATTTTTCAAAACAGCCCATGTCCTCTCTGCAGTGCTGTATCAAAACAGCCCATGTCCTCTCTGCAGTGCTGTATCAAAACAGCCCATGTCCTCTCTGCAGTGCTGTATCAAAACAGCCCATGTCCTCTCTGCAGTGCTTTATCAAAACAGCCCATATCCTCTCTGCAGTGCTATGCTTTATCAAAACAGCCCATGCCCTCTCTGAAGTGATTTACCAAAACAGCCCATGTCCTCTCTGCAGTGCTTTATCAAAACAGCCCATGTCCTCTCTGCAGTGCTTTATCAAAACAGCCCATGTCCTTTCTGCAGTGCTGTATCAAAACAGCCCATGTCCTCTCTGCAGTGCTTTATCAAAACAGCCCATATCCTCTCTGCAGTGCTATGCTGTATTAAAACAGCCCATGTCCTCTCTGCAGTGCTTTTTCAAAACATCCTTGTCCTCTCTGCAGTGATTTATAAAAACAGCCCATGTCCTCTCTGCAGTGCTATGCTGTATCAAAACAGCCCGTGTCCTTTCTGCAGGGATTTATCAAAACAGCCCATGTCCTTTCTGCAGGGATTTATCAAAACAGCCCATGTCCTTTCTGCAGTGATTTTTCAAAACAGCCCATGTCCTCTCTGCAGTGCTGTATCAAAACAGCCCATGTCCTCTCTGCAGTGCTGTATCAAAACAGCCCATGTCCTCTCTGCAGTGCTGTATCAAAACAGCCCATGTCCTCTCTGCAGTGCTTTATCAAAACAGCCCATATCCTCTCTGCAGTGCTATGCTGTATTAAAACAGCCCATGTCCTCTTTGCAGTGCTGTATCAAAACAGCCCATGTCCTCTCTGCAGTGCTTTATCAAAACAACTCATGTCCTCTCTGCAGTGCTATGCTTTATCAAAACAGTCCATGACCTCTCTAAAGTGATTTACCAAAACAGCCCATGTCCTCTCTGCAGTGCTGTATCAAAACAGCCCATGTCCTCTCTGCAGTGCTTTATCAAAACAGCCCATGTCCTCTCTGCAGTGCTTTATCAAAACAGCCCCGGTACTCTCTGCAGTGCTTTATCAAACAGCCCATGTCCTCTCTGCAGTGCTTTATCAAAACAGCCCATGTCCTCTCTGCAGTGCTTTATCAAACAGCCCATGTCCTCTCTGCAGTGCTTTATCAAAACAGCCCATATCCTCTCTGCAGTGCTATGCTGTATTAAAACAGCCCATGTCTTCTCTGCAGTGCTGTATCAAAACAGCCCATGTCCTCTCTTTAGTGCTTTGTCAAAACAACTAATGTCCTCTCTGCAGTGCTATGCTTTATCAAAACAGACCATGTCCTCTCTAAAGTGATTTACCAAAACAGCCCATGTCCTCTCTGCAGTGCTTTATCAAAACAGCCCATATCCTCTCTGCAGTGCTATGCTGTATTAAAACAGCCCATGTCCTCTCTGCAGTGCTGTATCAAAACAGCCCATGTCCTCTCTTTAGTGCTTTGTCAAAAAAACTAATGTCCTCTCTGCAGTGCTATGCTTTATCAAAACAGACCATGCCCTCTGTGCAGTGCTGTGCTTTATCGAAACAGCCCATGTTCTCTCTGCAGTGCTGTGATTTATCAAAACAGCCCATATCCTACTGCAGTGCTTTATCAAAACAGGCCATGTCCTCTCTGCAGTTCTGTGCTTTATCAAAACAGCCCATGCCCTCTCTGAAGTGATTTACCAAAACAGCCCATGTCCTCTCTGCAGTGCTTTATCAAAACAGCCCATGTCCTTTCTGCAGTGCTGTATCAAAACAGCCCATGTCCTCTCTGCAGTGCTTTATCAAAACAGCCCATATCCTCTCTGCAGTGCTATGCTGTATTAAAACAGCCCATGTCCTCTCTGCAGTGCTTTTTCAAGACAGCCCTTGTCCTCTCTGCAGTGATTTATAAAAACAGCCCATATCCTCTCTGCAGTGCTATGCTGTATCAAAACAGCCCGTGTCCTTTCTGCAGGGATTTATCAAAACAGCCCATGTCCTTTCTGCAGGGATTTATCAAAACAGCCCGTGTCCTTTCTGCAGTGATTTTTCAAAACAGCCCATGTCCTCTCTGCAGTGCTGTATCAAAACAGCCCATGTCCTCTCTGCAGTGCTGTATCAAAACAGCCCATGTCCTCTCTGCAGTGCTGTATCAAAACAGCCCATGTCCTCTCTGCAGTGCTTTATCAAAACAGCCCATATCCTCTCTGCAGTGCTATGCTTTATCAAAACAGCCCATGCCCTCTCTGAAGTGATTTACCAAAACAGCCCATGTCCTCTCTGCAGTGCTTTATCAAAACAGCCCATGTCCTCTCTGCAGTGCTTTATCAAAACAGCCCATGTCCTTTCTGCAGTGCTGTATCAAAACAGCCCATGTCCTCTCTGCAGTGCTTTATCAAAACAGCCCATATCCTCTCTGCAGTGCTATGCTGTATTAAAACAGCCCATGTCCTCTCTGCAGTGCTTTTTCAAAACATCCTTGTCCTCTCTGCAGTGATTTATAAAAACAGCCCATGTCCTCTCTGCAGTGCTATGCTGTATCAAAACAGCCCGTGTCCTTTCTGCAGGGATTTATCAAAACAGCCCATGTCCTTTCTGCAGGGATTTATCAAAACAGCCCATGTCCTTTCTGCAGTGATTTTTCAAAACAGCCCATGTCCTCTCTGCAGTGCTGTATCAAAACAGCCCATGTCCTCTCTGCAGTGCTGTATCAAAACAGCCCATGTCCTCTCTGCAGTGCTGTATCAAAACAGCCCATGTCCTCTCTGCAGTGCTTTATCAAAACAGCCCATATCCTCTCTGCAGTGCTATGCTGTATTAAAACAGCCCATGTCCTCTTTGCAGTGCTGTATCAAAACAGCCCATGTCCTCTCTGCAGTGCTTTATCAAAACAACTCATGTCCTCTCTGCAGTGCTATGCTTTATCAAAACAGTCCATGACCTCTCTAAAGTGATTTACCAAAACAGCCCATGTCCTCTCTGCAGTGCTGTATCAAAACAGCCCATGTCCTCTCTGCAGTGCTTTATCAAAACAGCCCATGTCCTCTCTGCAGTGCTTTATCAAAACAGCCCCGGTACTCTCTGCAGTGCTTTATCAAACAGCCCATGTCCTCTCTGCAGTGCTTTATCAAAACAGCCCATGTCCTCTCTGCAGTGCTTTATCAAACAGCCCATGTCCTCTCTGCATTGCTTTATCAAAACAGCCCATATCCTCTCTGCAGTGCTATGCTGTATTAAAACAGCCCATGTCTTCTCTGCAGTGCTGTATCAAAACAGCCCATGTCCTCTCTTTAGTGCTTTGTCAAAACAACTAATGTCCTCTCTGCAGTGCTATGCTTTATCAAAACAGACCATGTCCTCTCTAAAGTGATTTACCAAAACAGCCCATGTCCTCTCTGCAGTGCTTTATCAAAACAGCCCATGTCCTCTCTGCAGTGCTTTATCAAAACAGCCCATTTCCTTTCTGCAGTGCTTTTTCAAAACAGCCCATGTCCTCTCTGCAGTGCTTTATCAAAACAGCCCATGCCCTCTGTGCAGTGCTGTGCTTTATCGAAACAGCCCATGTTCTCTCTGCAGTGCTGTGATTTATCAAAACAGCCCATATCCTACCGCAGTGCTTTATCAAAACAGCCCATGTCCTCTCTGCAGTGCTTTATCAAAACAGCCCATGTCCTCTCTGCAGTGCTTTATCAAACAGCCCATGTCCTCTCTGCAGTGCTTTATCAAAACAGCCCATATCCTCTCTGCAGTGCTATGCTGTATTAAAACAGCCCATGTCCTCTCTGCAGTGCTGTATCAAAACAGCCCATGTCCTCTCTTTAGTGCTTTGTCAAAACAACTAATGTCCTCTCTGCAGTGCTATGCTTTATCAAAACAGACCATGTCCTCTCTAAAGTGATTTACCAAAACAGCCCATGTCCTCTCTGCAGTGCTTTATCAAAACAGCCCATGTCCTCTCTGCAGTGCTTTATCAAAACAGCCCATGTCCTTTCTGCAGTGCTTTTTCAAAACAGCCCATGTCCTCTCTGCAGTGCTTTATCAAAACAGCCCATGCCCTCTGTGCAGTGCTTTATCAAAACAGCCCATGTTCTCTCTGCAGTGCTGTGATTTATCAAAACAGCCCATGTCCTCTCTGCAGTTCTGTGCTTTATCAAAACAGCCCATGCCCTCTCTGAAGTGATTTACCAAAACAGCCCATGTCCTCTCTGCAGTGCTGTATCAAAACAACTCATGTCCTCTCTGCAGCTGTATTGAAACAGCCCATGTCCTCTCTGCAGTGCTGTATCAGAACAGCCCATGTCCTCTCTGCAGTGCTGTATCAAAACAACTCATGTCCTCTATGCAGCTTTATTAAAACAGCCAATGTCCTCTCTGCAGCTGTATTAAAACAGCCCATGTCCTCTCTGCAGCTGTATTAAAACAACCCATGTCCTCTCTGCAGCTGTATTAAAACAGCCCATGTCTTCTCTGCAGTGCTTTATCAAAACAGCCCGTGCTCTCTCTGCAGTGCTGTGCTTTATCGAAACAACCCATGTTCTCTCTGCAGTGCTGTGATTTATCAAAACAACACATGTCCTCTCTGCATTGCTGTATCAAAACAGCCCATGTCCTCTCTGCAGCTGTATTAAAACAGCCCATGTTCTCTCTGCAGTGCTGTATCAAAACATCCCATGTTCTCTCTGCAGTGCTGTGATTTATCAAAACAACCCATGTCCTCTCTGCAGTGCTGTATCAAAACAGCCCATGTCCTCTCTGCAGCTGTATTAAAACAGCCCATGTCCTCTCTGCAGTGATTTACCAAAACAGCCCATGTCCTCTCTGCAGTGCTGTATCAAAACAACCCATGTCCTCTCTGCAGCTGTATTAAAACAGCCCATGTCCTCTCTGCAGTGCTGTATCAGAACAGCCCATGTCCTCTCTGCAGGGATTTATCAAAACAGCCCGTGTCCTTTCTGCAGGGATTTATCAAAACAGCCCATGTCCTTTCTGCAGGGATTTATCAAAACAGCCCGTGTTCTTTCTGCAGTGATTTTTCAAAACAGCCCATGTCCTCTCTGCAGAGCTGTATCAAAACAGCCCATGTCCTCTCTGCAGTGCTGTATCAAAACAGCCCATGTCCTCTCTGCAGTGCTTTATCAAAACAGCCCATGTCCTCTGTGCAGTGATGTACTTTATCAAAACAGGGCCAGATGACTAAATGGAAGTGAGTGCAGTGGCCTGACTTAACACAGTCCTGCAGACATGTGTGTGTGTGTACCTGTGTGTGTGTCTGTGTGTGTGTGTGACAGTCTATGTGTGTGTGTCTATGTGTACTGTGCAGAGGGGGATTATGGACTGGCTGTGGGAGGCTGCTGCCGGTAGAAACTCTGAGCCCCAGCCGCCGCAATCCCTGCCCACTCTCTCTTATGAGCCGAGCTAACAAACACATGTGCATGCGCTCGGGGTTTAGAGTGCCATGGGTGAATGGATGTAAACGCTCCATGTGCCCACAAAGCTGTAACTCAGTACTCTCCTGGTCTTGTACTGCAGTATTCAGCAACCTGATAACATGGTGTTACTGCACACACACACGCACGCACATGCACATGCGCACACACACACACACACACACACACACACACACACACACACACACACACACACACACACACACACACACACACACAAACGTCTACAGGACTGCGTTTATAAGCCAGGCCACTGCAGTTCCATCCCATTTCCTCATCTGGTCCTGTTTTGATAAAGCAGCCATTAAGTTTTCATTAGCTCCTGAGAGCCATTACTGCAAAAGCATCCCTCTCCTCTGCTGCTCAAATCAATACTGTACAGTATGTGTGTGTGTGTGTGTGTGTGTGTGTGTGTGTGTGTGTGTGTGTGTGTGTGTGTGTGTGTGTGTGTGTGTGTGTGTGTGTGTGTGTGTGCGTGTGTGTGTGTGTGTGTGTGCGTGCGCGCCTGTTTGTCAGTGGAGGCTGGTGAGAGGAGATATGGGAGGACATCCTCATAATGGCTGGAATGGAATTCCTGGAACAGAGTCCAATGTGAATGTAGTGAATGTACTGTCGCTGATATGGTTTCACGCTGCCATAGCATACTATAAAATGGTTTCAGTCCAGTTTGAAGGCTGACAGTTTGTTGTGTTGTGTTGTTCTCTTCCAGATTGACTTGGAGCCTGAGGGGAAGGTGTACGTCATCATGGACCTGTCTGGATCCTCTAGTGAAGGTAAGGCCAGATGTGCCTCCCACTCTCTCGTTTTCTCTTTCAATTACATTACATTCAATTTAAGGGCTTTATTGGTATGGGAAACATATGTTAACATTGTCAAAGCAGGTGAAATGGATAATGAACAGAAGTGAAATTAACAATTAAAAAAATAACAGTAAACATTACACTCACAAAAGAAGAATAAAGACATTTCAAATGTCATATTATGTCTGTATACGGTGTTGTAGTGATGTTCAAATAGTTAAAGTAAAAAAGGGAAAATAAATTAACATGAATATAGGTTGTATTTGCAATGGTGTTTGTTCTTCCCTGGTTGCCCTTTTCTTCCTGCTGCGATGACATACTGTGGTATTTCACCCAATTGTAATGGGAGTTTATCAAAATTGGGTTTGTTTTCAAATTCTTTGTGGATCTGTGTAATCTGAGGGAAATATGTGTCTCTAATATGGTCATACATTGGGCAGGAGTTTAGGAAGTGAAGCTCAGTTTCCACCTCATTTTGTGGGCAGTGTGAACATAGCCTGTCTTCTCTTGGGAGCCAGGTCTGCCTACGGTGGCCTTTCTCAATAGCAAGGTTATGCTCATTGAGTCTGTACATAGTCAAAGCTTTCCTTAAGTTTGGGTCAGTCACAGTGGTCAGGTATTCTGCCATTGTGTACTCTCTGTTTAGGGCCAAATAGCATTCTAGTTTGCTCTGTTTTTTTTTTTATTCTTTCCAATGTCTCAAGAAATAATATTTTTGTTTTTTCTTTATCTGGTTAGGTCTAATTGTGTTGCTGTCCTGGGGCTCTGTGGGGTCTGTTTGTGTTTGAACAGAGCCCCAGGACCAGCTTGCTTAGGGGACTGTCTCTCTCTGCCTCTCTCCGTTTCTCCCCATCTCTCTCTTGCTCTCTTTCTCTCTCTGTCTCTTTCTGTTCCCCTTTCTCTGCCACCCCCCCCTCCCTCTCTCTCTCTCTCTCTCTCTCTCTCTCTCTCTCTCTCTCTCTCTCTCTCTCTCTCTCTCTCTCTCTCTCTCTCTCTCTCCCTGTCCCTCTCTCGATTCAATTAAATTCAAAGTGCTGTATTGGCATGGGAAACATGTTTACATTGCCAAAGAAAGTGAAATCGATAATAAACATTTTACTTACAAAAGTTCAAAAGAAATAGAGACATTTCAAATGTCATATTACAGCTAAATACAGTGTTGTAATGATGTGCAAATACTTAAAGTACGAAAGGGAAAAGAAATAAACATAAATATGGGTTGTATTTACAATGATGTTTGCTCTTCACCTGTTGCCCTTTTCTTGTGGCAACAGGTCACTAATCTTACTACTGTGATTGCACACTTAGTGGTATTTCTCTCTGTCTCTCTCTCTCGCCCCCTCTCTCTCTCTCTCTCTCTGCCGTCCCACCCATCCTATCCTTCTCCTGGAAGCTGATCAGAGCCCCTAAAAGGAGAAGACCCTCTCATCTGTCTGTTCCTCTCTTCATTCGGTCACCCCGAGGGTCTCATTTCAGGTGGTTTGATCACTCAACATGAGCTCACTGATGTGTCACTCCAACAGTTGGGGGGGGAGTCCAGGAGTATGGGTGTGGCCAAGGGTGTGGGTGTATCCAGGGGGGGGTGAGTATGTCCAGGGGGGTGGGTGTGTCCGGAGAGAGTGTCCCGGAGGGGGTGGGTGTGTCCAGGGGGGTGGGTGTGTCCAGAGGGAGTGTCCCAGGGGGGTGGGTGTGTCCAGGGGGTGGGTGTGTCCAAAGGGAGTGTCCCGGGGAGGTGGCTTCTAATTATTTATTTTGTTTCTCGCTCCTTTCTTCTCTTCTCTCTCTCTCTCCTTAATGTGACAGTGAGAGAAGTCTACATGAGTTAAATATACGGCTTGATAATCATTGTTACATAAGGAAATGGACAATTAGTATTTCCTGTGACTGTTAGTAGCGTTAGTGACTCACTGGAAAGTAGGAGTAAAAATACGTCAGAATGGCAACCATTGGTCTGTCTCTGTCAACAATAATAATACACTGACATTCATCATGAACTACTTCATCATAAGTACTCTGATTACTTCATTACCATTATCATGAATTAGTGTATCACGCCTGCACAGTGCAACGTTTTTCCTGCGATGGATAAGGTTAGGGTTCGGTTCCCTTTACACCTGATGAGTGAATTAACTGTACATATTCAAATATAAATCCATTGTTGTAAAATATGATTTGCTTTGATACTAAGAGACATTCATGTCCTTTTATCCTAGCTAGATAGGTCAGAACAAGGGTAGTGTCCTCAGTACCTGTAATATAAAACAGGGTAGTGTAGGGATCAAGGGAGGTGCTTTCCTCTGTCTCTGGCTATAGCTACATGGTTATTAATTCATGCTATATAACCCTGGCTGTAGCCCTCGGCTGTACGATTCTCTCTTTCAATGCCCCTTTTACATATTAATTGATTATTCAATTGTATATAAATAGGGACCCCAGTTTCCTGAGAAATAGTCTGACAATGTCTGTTGCTTTTAATAGACCACAGTCATTTAATTGATAAGAGAGGACAAGAGGACGAGAGCACTGTGCTCTAAATTAGAGGTTGACCGATTAATCGGAATGGCCGATTAATTAGGGCCGATTTCAAGTATTCATAGCAATCGGAAATGGGTCATTTTGGACGCCCATTTTGCTGTTTTTTAAATATTTTTTTTACGCCTTTATTTAATCTTTATTTAACTAGGCAAGTCAGTTAAGAACACATTCTTATTTTCAATGACGGCCTAGGAACTGTGGATTAACTGCCTTGTTCAGAGGCAGAATGACAGATTTGTACCTTGTAAGCTCAGGGATTCAATCTTGCAACATTGCGGTTAACTAGTCCAACGCTCTAACCAACTGCCTCAGGAGGAGCCCGCCTGTTACGCGAATGCAGTAAGAAGCCAAGGTAAGGTGCTAGCTAGCATTAAACTTAATCATAATCACTAGTAGTTATACTATACTATACATGGTTGATGATATTACTAGTATATCTAGCGTATCCTACGTTGCATATAATCGATGCAGTGCGCATTCGCAAAAAAGGACTGTCGTTGCTCCAACGTGTACCTAACCATAAACATCAATGCCTTTCTTAAAATCGAAACACAGAAGTGTATCTTTTTTAACCTGCATATTTAGCTAAAATAAATCCAGGTTAGCAGGTAATATTAACCAGGTGAAATTGTGTCCCTTCTCTTGCGTTCATTGCACACAGAGTCAGTGTATATGCAACAGTTTGGGACGCCTTGCTCATTATGACATAACATTGAAGGTTGTGCAATGTAACAGGAATATTTAGACTGATGGATGCCACCCGTTAGATAAAATACGGAACGGTTCCGTATTTCACTGAAAGAATAAACGTCTTGTTTTCGAGATGATAGTTTCCAGATTCTACCATTTTAATGACCTAAGGCTCGCATTTCTGTCACGCCCTGGCCTTAGTTATCTTTGTTTTCTTTATTATTTTGATTAGGTCAGGGTGTGACATGGGAATTTTTTGTGTTTTTCTTGTCTAGGGGTTTGTATGTTTATGGGGCTGTGCCCTGTCTAGGTAAATTGTATGTCTATGGTTGCCTAGATTAGAGGCAGCTGTCTATCATTGTCTTTGATTGGGAACCATATTTAGGCAGCCATATTGTTTGGGTATTTTGTGGGTGATTGTTTCCTGTGTCAGTGTTTGTGCCACACGGGACTGTTTCGTTGCCAGTTCACTTTATTATGTTTTATTTGTGTTCATGTTTAGTTTTTCTTATTAAAAACCATGGACACCTACCACGCTGCATATTGGTCCGATCCTTGTTTCACCTCTTCAGAGGAAGAGGAGGAAATCTGCCATGACAATTTATGTGTGTTATTATGTTATAATTAAGTCTATGATTTGATAGAGCAGTCTGACTGAACGATAGTAGGCACCAGCAGGCTCATAAGCATTCATTCAAACAGCACTTTTGTGCGTTTTGCCAGCAGCTCTGCTGTTTATGACTTCAAGCCTATCAACTCCCGAGATTAGGCTGGTGTAACGATGTGATGTGAAATGGCTAGCTAGTTAGCGAGGTGTGCACTAATAGCGTTTCAAACTTCACTCGCTCTGAGACTTGGAGTAGTTGTTCCCCTTCCTCTGCATGGGTAACGCTGCTTCGAGGCTGGCTGTTGTTGTTTTGTTCGAGCCCAGGTAGGAGCGAGGAGAGGTTCGGAAGCTATACTGTTACACTGGCAATACTAAAGTGCCAATAAGAACATCCAATAGTCAAAGGTATATGAACTAGAAATGGTATAGAGAGAAATAGTCCTATAATTCCTATAATAACTACAACCTAAAACTTCTTACCTGGGAATATTGAAGACTCACGTTAAAAGGAACCGCCAGCTTTCATATGTTCTCATGTTCTGAGCAAGGAACCTCTTGAAACTAGGGAGCACTATTTTCATTTTTGGAAAAATAACGTTCCCAAAGTAAACGGTCTATTTTGTCAGGACAAGATGCTAGAATATGCATATAATTGACAGCTTAGGATAGAAAACACTGTAACGTTTCCAAAACTGTAAAAATATTGTCTATGAGTATAACAGAACTGATATTGCAGGTGAAAGCCTGAGAAAATTCCAATCAGGAAGGGACTCTTATTTAGAAACCTCTGTGTTCCTATGCGTCCCTATTGAGCAGTGAATGGGATATCAACCAGATTCCTTTTTCTATTGCCTACCTAATGTGTCTAGTGTCACAAGACATAGTTTCAGGCTTTTACTTTGAAAAATGAGCGTGAAGGACAACATTGCGTCAGTGGTCAGGTGGTGGCTCTCAGAGTGATTTGTGCGTAATAGACAAAGGCGGCCATTGTGCCTCTCGCTCCTACTGGGTAGCCAACTGGCCCGGTTGATATATTATCGAATAGATATTTGAAAAACACCTTGAGGATTGATTCTAAAAAACGTTTACCATGTTTCTGTCGATATTATGGATCTAATTTGGAATATTTTTCGGCGTTGTCGTGACCGCAGTTTCCGGTGGATTTCTCAACCAAACGTGAAGAACAAAATGAGGTATTTCGGCTATAAAAATTATCTTTATGGGACAAAATTAACATTTGCTGTCTAACTGGGAGTCTTGTGAGTGAAAACATCCGAAGCTCATCAAAGATAAACGATTTAAATTGATTGCTTTTCTGATTTTCGTGACCAAGCTGGACATAATGCTATGTTAGGCTATCGATAAACTTACACAAATGCTTGTCTTGCTTTGGCTGTAAAGCATAATTTCAAAATCTGAGATGACAGGGTGATTAACAAAAGGCTAAGCTGTGTTTCACTATATTTCACTTGTGATTTCAGGAATATTAATATTTTCTAGTAATATTTTTGACGTTGCGTTATACTAATTATTGTCAGTTGATGACAATTCTCCTGGATCCGGAATGGGTAGTTCCAAGAGTTAATTAAAGCTTTCTTACATGGCACATATTAGCTTTCTTACATGGCACATATTGCACTTTTACTTTCTTCTCCAACACTTTGTTTTTGCATCATTTAAACCAAATTGAACATGTTTCTTTATTTATTTGAGGCTAAATAGATTTTATTGATGTATTATATTAAGTTAAAATAAGTGTTCATTCAGTATTGTTGTAATTGTCATTATTACAAATACATTTTAAAAATCGACCGATTAATCGGTATCGACTTTTTTTTGTCCTCCAATAATCGGTTTTGGTATCGGCGTTGAACAATCAGAATCGGTCGACCTCTACTCTTAATGTGTACTGTGTATGTACAGTTGAAGTATGAAGTTTACATACACCTTAGCCAATACATTTAAACTCAGTTATTCACAATTCCTGACATTTAATCCTAGTAAAAATATCTTGTCTTAGGTCAGTTAGGATCACCACTTTATTTTAAGAATGTGACACGTCAGAATAATAGTAGAGAGAAAGATTTATTTCAGCTTTTATTGCTTTCATCATATTCCCAGTGGGTCAGAAGTTTACAAACACTCAATTAGTATTTGGTAGCATTGCCTTTAATTTGATTAACTTTGGTCAAACGATTCGGGAAGCCTTCCACAAGCTTCCCACAATAAGCTGGGTGAATTTTGGCCCATTCCTCCTGACAGAGCTGGTGTAACAGAATCAGGTTTCTAGGCCTCCTTGCCCGCACACGTTCAGTTCTGTCCACAAATGTTCTATAGGATTGAGGTCAGGGCTTTGCGATGGCCACTCCAATACCTTGACTTTGTTGTCATTAAGCCATTTTGCCACAACTTTGGAAGTAAGCTTGGGGTCATTGTCCATTTGGAAGACCCATTTGCGACCAGGCATTAACTGACTGATGTCTTGAGATGTTGCTTCAATCTATCCACATAATTTTCCTCCCTCATGATGCCATTTATTTTGTGAAGTCAACCAGTCCCTCCTGCAGCAAAGCACCCCTACAACAGGATGCTACCACCCCCATGCTTCACGGTTGGGATGGTGTTCTTCGGCTTGCAAGGTTTGCTTCAATATATCCACATAATTTTCCTTGCTTGCTGAGTGGCCTTTCAGGTTATGTCGATATAGGACTTGTTTTACTGTGGATATAGATACTTTTGTACCTGTTTCCTCCAGCATCTTCACAAGGTCCTTTGCTGTTGTTCTGGGATTGATTTGTACTTTTCGCACCAAAGTACGTTCATCTCTAGGAGACAGAACGAGTCTCCTTCCTGAGCGGTATGACGCCTGCGTGGTCCCATGGTGTTTATACTTGCGTACTATTGTTTGTACAGATGCACGTGGTACCTTCAGGCGCTTGGAAATTGCTCCCAAGGACGAGCCAGACTTGTGGAGGTCTACAATTTTTGAGGTCTTGGCTGATTTTTTTTTATTTTACCATGATGTCAAGCAAAGAGGCACTGAGTTTGAAGCTAGGCCTTGAAACACATCCACGGGTAGAAGCTTCTATAGCCATGACATCATTTTCTGGAATTTTACAAGCTGTTTAATTGCACAGTCAACTTAGTGTATGTAAACTTCTGACCCACTGGAATTGTGATACAGTGAATTATAAGTGAAATAATCTGTCTGTAAACAATTGTTGGAAAATGTACTTGTGTCATGCACAAAGTGGATGTCCTAACCGACTTACGAAAACTATAGTTTGTTAACAAAATGTTTTAGAGTGATTGAAAAACTAGTTTTAAAATGACCCCAACCTAAGTTTTTGTAAACTTCTGACTTCAACTGTAGATGTGTGTGCACATGTTAGAGTGTGTGTCTGTGTTTGTGTTTGTGTGACCTCTCATTTACCCCACAATAACTCTTCTTCTTCCCAGGTAGTGTATCGCTTTCCCACTACTCGTGTTGCACTCATTCACTGCATTGATGAGCTGTGTCAAGTCCACAGTCAACACAAGGGATCAATATGTAGAACAAATCTCTGGTTTTCGGTGTAATCTCCTGCTAGACTGGCGGGTTAAAGACGTCTAGGAACACAACGTTCTGACACACACAAACATGTGTTCTGGCTGTGTTATAACTGTGTTGTAAATGTGTTCTAGCTGTGTTATAACTGTGTTCTAGCTGTGTTATATCTGTTCTAGCTGTGTTACAACTTGTTATACATGTGTTCTAGCTGTGTTATTATTGTGTTCTAGCTGTGTTAAAACTGTGTTACAGCTGTATTACAACTGTGTTACAACTGTGCTATAACTGTGTTACAGCTGTGTCATAGCTATCTTCTAGCTGTGTTATTATTGTGTCCTATCTGTGTTATTATTGTGTTCTAGCTGTGTTATAACTGTGTTATAGTTGCGTTATAATTGTGCTATAGCCGTGTTATAACTGTTTTACATCTATGTTACAACTGTGTTACAACTGTGCTATAACTGTGTTACAGCTGTGTCATAGCTATCTTCTAGCTGTGTTTTAACTGTGTTCTAGCGCTGTTATAACTGTGTTATAGCTGTGTTGTAACTGTTACAGCTGTGTCAAAACTGTTCTAGTTGTATTATAACTGTGTTACAGCTGTGTCATAGCTATCTTCTAGCTGTGTTAAAACTGTGTTCTTGCTCTGTTATAACTGTGTTATAACTTCGTTTACAGCTGTGTCAAAACTGTTCTAGTTGTATTATAACTGTGTTATAGCTGCATTAGAATTGCGTTATAACTGTGGTTATAAATGTGTTATAGCTGTTTTATAACTATTTTACAGCTGTGTCCTAGCTTTGATATTATTGTGTTATTGATGTGTTACAGCTGTTTTTGGCTTTGTTATAGCTGTATTACAGCTGTGTCATAGCTGTGTCCTAGCTGTGTTGTAGTTGTGTTATAACTGTGTTACAACTGTGTCCAAGCTGTGTTATAGCTGTGTTATAGCTGTGTTATAACTGTGTTACAGCTGTTTTTGGCTTTGTTATAGCTTTGTTACAGCTGTGTTATAACTGTGTTATAGTTGTGTTATAACTGTGTTACAACTGTGTCCTAGCGTTGATATTACTGTGTTATTGCTGTGTTATATATGTTACAGCTGTTTTTGGCCTTGTTGTAGCTGTGTTATAGCTGTGTTATAACCGTTTTATAGCTGTGTTATAGCTGTGTTATAGCTGCATTGTAGCTGCATTATAGCTGCGTTGTAGATGTGTTGTAGCTCGTTATAGCTGGGGTTGCGGCTTTGGTGGATCAAAGCTCTGCTTAAGGTCAAAGCATCAAGTTGGAGAAGTGTTAGTAAAGAATGGCAGAGTACAGAAAGATCCTCTGTCATCCATGTTGAGAGTATGCCCAACTTGCTGAGTGAAGAACAGAAGAGAGAGAGGGAAAAGGAGAGAAGGGAGAGTGAGATGGAGAGAGAGAGAAAGGAGAGTGAGATGGAGAGAGAGAGAAAGGAGAGGGAGAGAAATGAGAGAGAGATGGAGAGGGAGAGAAAGAAGAGTGAGGGAAAATTAGAGAGAGATGGAGGAGAGAAAGAGGGAGAGAAAGGAGAGAGAGGCAAAATGAGAAAGAGATGGAGTGGAAGAGAAAAGAGAGGGAGAGAAAGGAGAGAGAGGCAAAATGAGAAAGAGATGGAGTGGAAGAGAAAAGAGAGGGAGGGAAAATGAGAGAGAGATAGAGAGAGAGAGAAAGAAGAGGGAGGAAAAATGAAAGAGAGATGTAGAGGGAGAAAAAGGAGAGGGAGGAAAAATGACAGATAGATGGAGAGGGAGAAATAGGAGAGGGAGAGAAATGAGAGGGAGAGAAAGGAGAGGGAGAGAAAGGAGTGTGAGCAGCTTGTTTTGTACTAAAGGAGCTGGCAGGCATCTGTGACGAGACTCACTGGCTGCCTGCCTCCCGTCAGTACTGGTCTACATCAACAAGCCCTTAAACAAACACACACACACACACACACACACACACACACACACACACACACACACACACACACACACACACACACACACACACACACACACACACACACACACACACACACACACATGCAGCAAGAAAGCACGCATGAGTTAGTAAGAAAGCACAGTCAGTAAGTATAGGTATGTAGAGTTTTAGAGTGATATAAAAGAAAACAGTATTTCTATGTGTCAGACAGATTTGAGTTATGCGCAATTGTGCCCACGCCTGTGCTCACTCCAAGGAAAAGTAGACTTTTCTCAGGTTCAGCTTTGAAACCAGTGCCACAGAGCCAGCCACTATTAACCACAATCCATCAACCACTTGTCCTTTCTTCAGCTGAAACACTTACTAACCTCACTGTCTTCACAGATCAGATCAGGTTTTAAATGATGAGGCCATTCTGTGTGGGGTATACATTTATAATATCAGAGGTGAAGCTATGACCTTACCTAGTAGATACACTATACAGTATATATACACAAGTATGTGGACACCCCTTCAAATGAGTGGCTTCGCTATTACAGCCACATCTGTTGCTGACAGGTGTATAAAATCGAGCACACCGCCATGCAATCTCCATAGACAAACATTGGCAGTAGAATGGTCTTACTAAAGAGCTCAGTGACTTTCCAAGTGGCACCGTCATAGGATGCCACCTTTCCAACAAGTCAAGTTGTCAAGTTTCTGCCCTGCTAGAGCTGCCCTGGTCAACTGCAAGTGCTGTTATTGTGAAGTGGAAACGTCTAAGAGCAACAACGGCTCAGCCACAATGTGGTATGACACACAAGTTCACAGAACGGGGCCGACGAGTGCTGAAGCGCGTAGAAATTGTCTGTCCTTGGTTGCAACACTCACTACAAGTTCCAAACTGATTCTGGAAGCAACGTCACCACAATAACTATTCGTTGGGAGCTTCATGAAATGACTTGCCATGGCCGAGCAGCCGCACACAAGCCTAAGATCACCAATGCCAAGCGTTGGCTGGAGAGGTGTAAAGCTCGCTGACATTGGACTCTGGAGCAGTGGAAACACGATCTCTGGAGTGATGAATCACGCTTCACAATCTGGCAGTCCCAGGGACGAATATGGGTTTGGCGGATGCCAGGAGAACGCTACCTGCCCCAATGCATAGTGCCAACTGTAAAGTTTTGGGGAAGAGGAATAATGGTCTGGTGCTGTTTTTCATGGTTCGGGCTAGGCCCCTTAGTTCCAGTGAAGGGAAATCTTAATGCTACAGCGTGCAATGACATTCTACAGTTTGGGGAAAGACCTCACTAATGCTCTTGTGGCTGAATGGAAGCAAGTTCCCTCAGCAATGTTCCAACATCTTGTGTAAAGCCTTCCCAGAAGAGTGGAGGCTGTTATACTGTACATAAATCTGAGTGACTCACTTATTCATGGCTTTGGATCAAAATAAATAAGTACCAACATTCTTTCTGATAGTCTGTAATAAAGAAATGTTTTGGTTATCCTGACCTGGAGGTCAGTGTATTATAGTCTCTAAAAGGAAAAATATTACCAGTCTCTTGCGCATGTCATTTTCCAGATTTTCCCTAACGAAAAATGCCCCTTAGATATTAATTTAGAATCTTCCAATCTTCTAAATTTAATTATTGGCGGAGAAGCATGTAGATTTCAAAATAATTAGGAAGAGATTTTTGATGGCACATGGTTTATGAATTCACACGCAATTTTCCGTTCCTCCTGAAAGCATTATCAGTCAAATGTATTCTCTCTGTCGCCCACATGCACTTTAAACATTTGGATAATAAAGCATTTAAAGGCTGACGTTGGTAGATTTTATGCATTAATTAATTAAATCGCTTTAGCTGACATGTTGCGGTTCATCTGATGAAGGTGCACATGGGCCTATTTATTTAATGAATATGAATATGGAGGGCAGAAATAAAATATTAACGATTACAACCGCTCACTTTCAGTTATTTGAAAACAAAATAATCTCCGAAATATCGTTATTTTTTAAACAAGAACTTGAAAATTATATTGTTAACTCTGCAAACTGCAATTCCAGTCCGAGAATGAGAATGGTAAATTACTGTAATTAATACATTTATTCAATATATTGGAATACAAAAAGCCATCCATCCACCATTATGGGCTATTAGAAGGACAATAGACTCTTGCCAAGATGGAGGGTAGGGGGAGAATTGTATCGTTACGGATTAATGTTTTCAGTTAATGCCAAACAAGTTTGATCAGGTTTGATCGGGTTTAAATCAGTAGACCTCCATTAGGTCTACCTTAGGTGTTGTAGGTATTTTATTTATTTGTTTTTATTGAACCTTTATTTTACTACATAAAGGTCTACTTACTCTTCTGGCGTCTTGACCCAGTTTATGCCCTCATTTGCAATGCAAACCCGGGCGTCAGGGCGACTACTTGTTCCAGGGTTAGGACTGTAACCACCAGAGGACTTGAAAATGAGCTGGAGCTAAGAGGATCACCAAAACTAAAGGTATTTTGGATTCATTGCATTTTTTATTATTTTTTATTATACAGCCTTTCAATGTGTAGGCATACTGTGTAATAAAATCAATAATTGTATACTAAAAACATGAATGTGTTTTTGCAGAGCATACAACCATGCCGACAACCATCTGTGGCGATCAGTGGACAAAGGGCTGGACAATGGGCCGCACCGAAAAAATGCATGGTTCCTAAGAAAATTGTTTTGCTAGATTCTTAAAATGTGTTTCTGTATGCAGAATTTGTGTGTTGGAGTCACTTTTAATTCTTAATTGATCTACCGTTTCTGTCATAGGCTCTGGGCGGTACCATTCTGCTCATCTGGTGAAGGTGCACATGGATCAGATTCAAACTTTGAAGACCGAGATCAAGTAATTGAAGGCAGACCAGCAGAAAGAGAAGTATTCTCTGAGGGCAGAGATACGGTCAACAGCTGATGCATTGGTCCAGAGCCAGGTGGTATTGGTGGAGAGTCAGGCGGACAGTCAGGCGGAGAGTCAGGTGGACAGTCAGGCGGAGAGTCAGGCGGAGAGTCAGGCGGACAGTCAGGCGGAGTGTCAGGCGGAGAGTCAGGCGGAGAGTCAGGCACACCTTATAGAGCTCTGTAACTCCACCTCCGACAGGCAGGCTTGTCAGGTTGTTGGTTCACCCTGACATTTCCATTCCTATTCTGACAACAGAACTTGATGAACTGCCCACCAGGCACAGCAAGGGCCGTCCGGACCGTTTTGTTGTTCTGCTATTCCAAGGACGTGTAACCGAAGAGAGATACCACGAGTGGACACAGAATAACAGCAGGGATGGATCCCGAGGCAAATGTGGCTTATGCAGCCTGAAAAATAATTAAAGACAGTTAATGATTACTTGAGGTCACCGAGAAGTCCGGACATGGCCTGCTCTCCCTTATGTAAGGAATTAGACACTTTACCATGTGTACTATGTACTGTATTTTTTATTTTTTTTAATTCACCTTTATTTAACCAGGTAGGCCAGTTGAGAACAAGTTCTCATTTACAACTGCGACCTGGCCAAGATAAAGCAAAGCAGTGTGACAAAAACAACACAGTTACACATAAACAAACATGCAGTGGTTTCTCCTTCTTTCGACTAGCAATCCCGGATCCGGGAGCGTAATCATAGCCTCAAACGAATTAGCATAACACAGCGGACATGAATACCCCTAGAAACTTTTCCTATTCATGAAAATCGCAAATGAAATATATTCAAACACAAGCTTAGCCTTTTGTTAATCACACTGTCATCTCAGATTTTCAAAATGTGCATTACAGCCAACGCTAGACAAGCATTTGTGTAAGTTTATCATGGCATAATGCTATGCTAGGCTCTGCTGGCAGCAGGCAACATTTGCACGAAAATAAGAAAAGCAACCAAATTAAATAATTTAACTTTGAAGAACTTCAGATGTTTTCACTCAGGAGACTCCCAGTTAGATAGCAAATGTTCCTTTTTTCAAAAATATTATTTTTGTAGGGCGAAATAGCTCCCGTTTGTTCATCATGCTTGGCTGAGAAATCGACCGGAAAATACTACCACTACAACGCCAAACTTTTTTCCAAATTAGCTCCATAATATCGACAGAAACACGGCAAACGTTGTTTAGGATCAATCCTCAAGGTGTTTTTAACATATATATTCGATAATATATCCGTCGAGGCAATTGGTTTCTCATAAGAAGCGATTGGAAAAATGGCTACCTCAGTATTTTACACAAGATTTTCTGTGGGAGACACCTTGTGACCACTTGCTAAATATGGTCCCTCACGGCTATTCTTCAACGGAAATGCGTAAAAAGACGTCACAATGCTGTAGACACCTTGGGGAATACGTAGAAAACGTGAGCTCATTCGTAGCTCATTCACAGCCATATAAGGAGTCATTGGCATGAGGCGGTTTCAAAAAATGCGGCACTTCCTGGTTGGATTTTTATCTGGGTTTCGCCTGTAACATCAGTTCTTTTGCACTCACAGACAATATCTTTGCAGTTTTGGAAACGTCAGAGTGTTTTCTATCCAAAGCTGTCAATTATATGCATAGTCAAGCATCTTTTCGTGACAAAATATCTTCTTTAAAATGGGAACGTTTTTCATCCAAAAATTAAAATAGCGCCCCCTAACACTGTTGACCCGACCAAGTGACATCTCACCTATGATCCTGCTGTGCCCTCTGTGTCAGCCAGTTCAGATGTGGGAGGGGTTCACCAAAACAGCTGATATAACCTAGAGGATTTAGGGAGAAGGGGGAGAGGGATGAAGTGAAGAAGATAGACTGTTATTGTGTGTGTGTGGTCTCACCTGGTGTCCACACTAAGTGGCTACAGAGTACTTTATGCTGAAAAACAGATACGAGGACAAACAATAGAAGATAATGTCAATAGAAGATACTGTATGTGACGCAGACACCTATCGGAGTGTACCTGAAACATTTAAATATAGAGGGCTATTTTTTATTTTTTTTATTTTTTTATTTCACCTTTATTTAACCAGGTAGGCTAGTTGAGAACACGTTCTCATTTACAACTGCGACCTGGCCAAGATAAAGCATTGCAGTGTGAACAGTCAACAACACAGAGTTACACATGGAGTAAACAATAAACAAGTCAATAACACAGTAGAAAAAAAGGAAAGAGTCTATATACATTGTGTGCAAAAGGCATGAGGAGGTAGGCGAATAATTACAATTGAACAGATTAACACGAGTGATAAATGATCAGATGGTCATGTGCAAGTAGAGATACTGGTGTGCAAAAGAGCAGAAAAGTAAATAAATAAAAACAGTATGGGGATGAGGGAGGTAAATTGGGTGGGCTATTTACCGATGGACTATGTACAGCTGCAGCGATCGGTTAGCTGCTCAGATAGCAGATATATAAAGTTGGTGAGGTAGATAAAAGTCTCCAACTTCAGCGATTTTTGCAATTCGTTCCAGTCACAGGCAGCAGAGAACTGGAAGGAAAGGCGGCCAAATGAGGTGTTGGCTTTAGGGATGATCAGTGAGATACACCTGCTGGAGCGCGTGCTACGGGTGGGTGTTGCCATCGTGACCAGTGAACTGAGATAAGGCGGAGCTTTGCCTAGCATGGACTTGTAGATGACCTGGAGCCAGTGGGTCTGGCGACGAATATGTAGTGAGGGCCAGCCAACTCGAGCATACAGGTCGCTGTGGTGGGTGGTATAAGGTGGTTTAGTAACAAAATTGATGGCACTGTGATAAACTGCATCCAGTTTGCTGAGTAGAGTATTGGAAGCTATTTTGTCGATGACATCGACGAATTCGAGGATCGGTAGGATAATCAGTTTTACTAGGTTAAGTTTGGCGGCGTGAGTAAAGGAGGCTTTGTTGCGAAATAGAAAGCCGACTCTAGATTTGATTTTAGATTGGAGATGTTTGATATGAGTCTGGAAGGAGGGTTTACAGTCTAGCCAGACACCTAGGTACTTCACGTATTCTAGGTCGGAACCATCCAGGGTGGTGATGCTAGTCGGGCGTGCGGGTGCAGGCAGCGAATAGTTGAAAAGCATGCATTTGGTTTCACTAGCGTTTAAGAGCAGTTGGAGGCCACGGAATGAGTGTTGTATGGCATTGAAGCTCGTTTGGAGGTTAGATAGCACAGTGTCCAAGGAAGGGCCAGAAGTATACAGAATGGTGTCGTCTGCGTAGAGGTGGATCAGGGAATCGCCCGCAGCAAGAGCAACATCATTGATATATACAGAGGAAATAGTCGGCCCGAGAATTGAACCCTGTGGCACCCCCATAGAGACTACCAGAGGACCGGACAACATGCCCTCCGATTTGACACACTGCACTCTGTCTGCAAAGTAGTTGGTGAACCAGGCAAGGCAGTCGTTAGAAAAAACGAGGCTACTGAGTCTGCCGATAAGAATATGATGATTGACAGAGTAGAAAGCTTTGGCCAGGTCGATGAAGACGGCTGCACAGTACTGTCTTTTATCGATGGCGGTTATGATATCGTTTAGTACCTTGAGCGTGGCTGAGGTGCACCCGTGACCCGCTCGGAAACAAGGTTGCACAGCGGAGAAGGTACGGTGGGATTCGAGATGGTCAGTGATCTGTTTGTTGACTTGGCTTTCGAAGACCTTAGATGGGCAGGGCAGGATGGATATAGGTCTGTAACAGTTTGGGTCCAGGGTGTATCCCCCTTTGAATAGGGGGATGACCACGGCAGTTTTCCAATCCTTGGGGATCTCAGACGATACGAAAGAGAGGTTGAACAGGCTGGTAGTAGGGGTTGCGACAATGGCGGCGGATAGTTTCAGAAATAGAGGGTCCAGATTGTCAAGCCCAGGTGATTTGTATGGGTCCAGGTTTTGCAGCTCTTTCAGAACATCTGCTATCTGGATTTGGGTAAAGGAGAAGCTGGGGAGGCTTGGGCGAGTAGCTGTGTGGGGGGCGGAGCTTTTGGCCGAGGTTGGAGTAGCCAGGAGGAAGGCATGGCCAGCCGTTGAGAAATGCTTGTTGAAGTTTTCGATTATCATGGATTTATCAATGGTGACCGTGTTACCTAGCCTCAGTGCAGTGGGCAGCTGGTAGGAGGTGCACTTGTTCTCCATGGACTTTACAGTGTCCCAAAACTTTTTGGAGTTAGAGCTACAGGATGCAAATTTCTAATTGAAAAAGCTGGCCTTTGCTTTCCTGACTGACTGCGTGTATTGGTTCCTGACTTGCCTGAACAGTTGCATATCGCAGGGACTATTCGATGCTATTGCAGTCCACCACAGGATGTTTTTGTGCTGGTCGAGGGCAGTCAGGTCTGGAGTGAACCAAGGACTATATCTGTTCTTAGTTCTGCATTTTTTGAACGGAGAATGCTTATCTAAGATGGTGAGGAAGTTACTTTTAAAGAATGACCAGGCATCCTCAACTGACTGGATGATGTCAATATCCTTCCAGGATACCCGGGCCAGGTCGATTAGAAAGGCCTGCTCGCAGAAGGGTTTTAGGGAGCGTTTGACAGTGATGAGAGGTGGTCGTTTGACCGCGGACCCGTAGCGGATACAGGCAATGAGGCAGTGATCGCTGAGATCCTGATTGAAGACGGCGGAGGTGTATTTGGAGGGCCAGTTGATCAGGATAATGTCTATGAGGGTGCCCATGTTTACAGATTTAGGGTTGTACCTGGTAGGTACAAATCAAAATCAAATCAAATGTATTTATATAGCCCTTCGTACATCAGCTGATATCTCAAAGTGCTGTACAGAAACCCAGCCTAAAACCCCAAACAGCAAGCAATGCAGGTGTAGAAGCACGGTGGCTAGGAAAAACTCCCTAGAAAGGCCAAAACCTAGGAAGAAACCTAGAGAGGAACCAGGCTATGTGGGGTGGCCAGTCCTCTTCTGGCTGTGCCGGGTGGAGATTATAACAGAACATGGCCAAGATGTTCAAATGTTCATAAATGACCAGCATGGTCGAATAATAATAAGGCAGAACAGTTGAAACTGGAGCAGCAGCACGGTCAGGTGGACTGGGGACAGCAAGGAGTCATCATGTCAGGTAGTCCTGGGGCATGGTCCTAGGGCTCAGCTCAGTTGAAACTGGAGCAGCAGCACGGCCAGGTGGACTGGGGACAGCAAGGTGTCATCATGTCAGGTAGTCCTGGGGCATGGTCCTAGGGCTCAGGTCCTCCGAGAGAGAGAAAGAAAGAGAGAAGGAGAGAATTAGAAAACGCACACTTAGATTCACACAGGACACAGGTTCCTTGATGATTTGTGTGAGATTGAGGGCATCTAGCTTAGATTGTAGGACTGCAGGGATGTTAAGCATATCCCAGTTTAGGTCACTTAACAGAACAAACTCTGAAGCTAGATGGGGGGCGATCAATTCACAAATGGTGTCCAGGGCACAGCTGGGAGCTGAGGGGGGTCGGTAGCAGGCGGCAACAGTGAGAGACTTATTTCTGGAGAGATTCATTTTTAAAATTAGAAGTTCGAACTGTTTGGGTATGGACCTGGAAAGTATGACATTACTTTGCAGGCTATCTCTGCAGTAGACTGCAACTCCTCCCCCTTTGGCAATTCTATCTTGACGGAAAATGTTATAGTTGGGTATGGAAATCTCAGAATTTTTGGTGGCCTTCCTAAGCTAGGATTCAGACATGGCAAGGACATCAGGGTTGGCAGAGTGTGCTAAAGCAGTGACTAAAACTAACTTAGGCAGGAGGCTTCTGATGTTGACACGCATGAAACCAAGGCTTTTTTGATCACATAAGTCAACAAATGAGGGTGCCTGGGTTTACCTCCACTTCACCCGCGGAATAGAGGAGGAGTAGGTTGAGGGTGCGGCTAAAGGCTATCAAAACTGGTCGCCTAGAGCGTTGGGGACAAAGAATAAAAGGAGCAGATTTCTGGGCGCGGTAGAATATATTCAGGGCATAATGCGCAGACAGGGGTATGGTGGGGTGCGGGTACAGCGGAGGTAAGCCCAGGCACTGGGTGATGATAAGAGAGGTTGTATCTCTGGACATGCTGGTTGTAATGGGTGAGGTCACTGCATGTGTGGGAGGTGGGACAAAGGAGGTATCAGAGGTATGAAGAGTGGAACTAGGGGCTCCATTGTAAACTAAAACAATGATAACTAACCTGAACAACCGTATACAAGGCATATTGACATTTGAGAGAGACATACAGCGAGGCATAAAATAATCGCAGGTGTTGATTGGGAGAGCTAGCTAAAACAACAGGTGAGACAACAACAGCTAATCAGCTTACACAACAACAGCAGGTAAAATGGCGATGACTAGGCAGAGAGGGTCGGATTAACTACACACAGAGCCTGAGTTCGCGGCTGGGGCCGACAGATAAAAAAATAAATAATAATAATAATAATAATAAATAAATAAATAAAAGAAACTGAATGGAGTACCGTGATTAATGGACAGCCCAGCAGGCATCAGCTATGTAGCCAAGTGATCATAGTGTCCAGGGGGCAGCAGTAGATGGAACAGGGAAGCCGCCACTATGCTAGCACGCAGGCGACACAGTGTTTAAAGTTAGTAGCCCGGGGCTAGTAGGAGCGTCTGCTCCGATGGAGGCCGGTTGAAGGCACACATGATGGAGTATTCGGCGGCAGGCCAGTCGTGGTGGTGCAGCAAGGCGCCGTGATGACAGAGAATCCAAGCCAGATGGCGAAAGAGGTATTGTAGAATTTAGTTTGCTAGCCGGGAGATGAGCCTGGCTCACGGCTAATTGGTGCTAGCTTCGTGGCAGTGGCATTAGCCACTATAGCCAATCGGTAGCAGCGGTGATCCGGTGCCAAGGTCCAGAGTTTACAGCAAGGATCCGGTGGATTATTGGGCTCTAGCCGTGTATGAGTGGGGTTCAGGTGAACAGCTGAGTAGGCCGGGAGGTGGGCCTCAGGGATAGCTTCGGTACTGGGTGCCACGGTGAGTGCAAGCTATCTGTGAGCTAGCTAGCTGCAAGCTGTGAGCTAGCTAGCTGCAAGCTAGCTGTGAAGATCAGAAGTAGTGGTCCAGGGATTACGGCAGGAATCCGGCGTTGTTGTGGAGATAGTCCGATACGGGTAGACTGGAGAGTATTATCCAGGCTAAAAACAGGGCTGGTATCTGTGCAGAAGGTAAAAGCCGCTAGCAGTGGCTAATAATGACTAAATAGCTTGTAGCTAATTAGCTGGTTAGCTTCTGGAGGTTCTTGAGTGTGTTCTAAAATTAAAAATAATAGCGATACAGTATCACATTGGGTGAGGCAGGTTACCGGAAGGTATAATCAAATAAAAAATCGAAAAGAGATTGAAAATAAAATTGAAATATATATACAAAAAATATGAAAAATACAAAAGTACACGAGAGGACGAACAAAACACGTCTTCACTGCTACGCCATCTTGTGTCTCACCACTTGGTTATTGCAAGGATAACCCCCAGGGAAATCATGACTTGGCAGCAACAGATAGTCCAGTGAAAATGGCTGTGTTTTAAGGCTTTTTTTATTAATTCCATGTGAGTCAGGTTCCATGTACAACAAGACAGGCAGAGATGGAGAAAAAGAACACAGAACAGTTTTAATTACCTCTGTTTATGGACACTTTTGCCAGCAATTAAGCTTATACGGCCTGTCCCTCGGACAGTGAACATCTGGCAATATCTACATTTTTGACCCCTTGGTCAGCTTGCTCTCTGAAAGTAAAGAAAACAGCTTATTTTTTATAGACATGAAAACAATAACTGAGATATGACCGTTCAGTCTAAAGCAGCAGATGTCATTTTTAGGATACGTCAATACAGACCAGTGCTGCTTACCTGAGATGCCTTCTTCGTAGGTGTCCGCTTTCACTTCCTTTGTGTTGGAAAAAAGTTGCATTTAGAACTATTGTTTTTGATTGAAAATAAAAAAGGTTTTGCTCTCGACAAAAGGACACAAATGTACCTCCATAGCATATAACAATGTGCCTGTGAATAACTAGACCTTCATACAAACGTGCTACTGTATGCATAAATTTTGACGCACAACCGAAGATGCTGCCTTATCCTGCCAGCACGCCCAGAAGCGAGCCACTCGGGAGCAGAATGATGACATGTGGAAGAGGGAAAGGAATGAGATGGGACAGCAATTTGTTGCAAGTTGGGGACGAGGGTTAATAGCTGAACAATAGACTATTCAACCTTTACTAAAGAATAGTCTAATAGCCAAGCTAGGTGTGAGAAAAAAACCTTCTATCACAGACCAGATTTGCCCTAACGACCAAGGGGTAGTTTGCTACTCAATGTAATAAAGTAATGACTTTTCAAATAAGTTACCTTACAAGTTATGTTGGCTGACAATTTGTTAGCTACGCTGTCCTTACGAACCACATAGCATTTAATTACAGCAGTGTTTACCGGTATGTTAGCTAGCTACCTAACGTTAGTAGTTATACACCAAACTTGCCAGTATATTAACTATAGGCTATCTAACTACCCAACGTTTATTAACTTGATTATTCTTGTTATTCTTAGCTTAGCTAAATGTTATAGTCGTTGTGCTTTCTCAATGGACACTCGGGTGCTCTCGTCAATTCACCCAAGGCTGAAAAGCGGCTTAAGAACGTTGGCTAAACGGGAACACTAGCGCGAGCCCATAGCAAATTACGCAGCGCTCTAAGGCACTACATCTCAGTGCTTTAAGCGTCACTACAAGACACCCTGGTTCAATTCCAGGCTGTATCACAACCGCCCGTGATTGGGTGGTGCACAATCCAATAGTGCGGCACAAAATTGGCCCAGCGTCGTCCGGGTTTGGCTGGTGTAGGCCGTCATTGTAAATAAGAATTTGTTCTTAATTGACTTAAGCGACCTCTTTAAATTATATGAGCAAAAAATATTCAATTTTATTTGGAATGGCAAGCCTGACAAAATTATTATTGGATTATTCACTCATTAATGGCTTTGGATCAAAATAAATAAGTACCAACATTATTACTGATAGTCTTGAATAAATACATGTCTTGACTGTTTTGACCAAGTAAATCTGCACATGTTGTGTGTGTTCAATTATTTCTGACATTGTGGCATTTATATGTTGTGTGTGTTCAATTATTTGTAACATTGTGGCATTTGTATGTTGTGTGAGTTCAATTATTTGTGACATTGTGGCATTTATATGTTGTGTGTGTTCAATTATTTGTGACATTGTGGCATTTTAAAGCATATTGAAGATAGAAGATAGAATGAGTTCTGAGGGCTGATCTGTTATCCAACGATTTGGTTTAATAGCCCGACTACTTTAGGTGTCAAAATCCCCCCCACTTGTAATATTCTGAACTTTTATACCGTATATACAGTGCCTTGCGAAAGTATTCGGCCCCCTTGAACTTTGCGACCTTTTGCCACATTTCAGGCTTCAAACATAAAGATATAAAACTGTATTTTTTTGTGAAGAATCAACAACAAGTGGGACACAATCATGAAGTGGAACGACATTTATTGGATATTTCAAACCTTTTTAACAAATCAAAAACTGAAAAATTGGGCGTGCAAAATTTTTCAGCCCCCTTAAGTTAATACTTTGTAGCGCCACCTTTTGCTGCGATTACAGCTGTAAGTCGCTTGGGGTATGTCTCTATCAGTTTTGCACATCGAGAGACTGACATTTTTTCCCATTCCTCCTTGCAAAACAGCTCGAGCTCAGTGAGGTTGGATGGAGAGCATTTGTGAACAGCAGTTTTCAGTTCTTTCCACAGATTCTCGATTGGATTCAGGTCTGGACTTTGACTTGGCCATTCTAACACCTGGATATGTTTATTTTTGAACCATTCTATTGTAGATTTTGCTTTATGTTTTGGATCATTGTCTTGTTGGAAGACAAATCTCCGTCCCAGTCTCAGGTCTTTTGCAGACTCCATCAGGTTTTCTTCCAGAATGGTTCTGTATTTGGCTCCATCCATCTTCCCATCAATTTTAACCATCTTCCCTGTCCCTGCTGAAGAAAAGCAGGCCCAAACCATGATGCTGCCACCACCATGTTTGACAGTGGGGATGGTGTGTTCAGCTGTGTTGCTTTTACGCCAAACATAACGTTTTGCATTGTTGCCAAAAAGTTCAATTTTGGTTTCACCTGACCAGAGCACCTTCTTCCACATGTTTGGTGTGTCTCCCAGGTGGCTTGTGGCAAACTTTAAACAACACTTTTTATGGATATCTTTAAGAAATGGCTTTCTTCTTGCCACTCTTCTATAAAGGCCAGTTTTGTGCAATATACGACTGATTGTTGTCCTATGGACAGAGTCTCCCACCTCAGCTGTAGATCTCTGCAGTTCATCCAGAGTGATCATGGGCCTCTTGGCTGCATCTCTGATCAGTCTTCTCCTTGTATGAGCTGAAAGTTTAGAGGGACGGCCAGGTCTTGGTAGATTTGCAGTGGTCTGATACTACTTCCATTTCAATATTATCGCTTGCACAGTGCTCCTTGGGATGTTTAAAGCTTGGGAAATCTTTTTGTATCCAAATCCGGCTTTAAACTTCTTCACAACAGTATCTCGGACCTGCCTGGTGTGTCCCTTGTTCTTCATGATGCTCTCTGCAATTTTAACGGACCTCTGAGACTATCACAGTGCAGGTGCATTTATACGGAGACGTGATTACACACAGGTGGATTGTATTTATCATCATTAGTCATTTAGGTCAACATTGGATCATTCAGAGATCCTCACTGAACTTCTGGAGAGAGTTTGCTGCACTGAAAGTAAAGGGGCTGAATAATTTTGCACGCCCAATTTTTCAGTTTTTGATTTGTTAAAAAAGTTTGAAATATCCAATAAATGTCCTTCCACTTCATGATTGTGTCCCACTTGTTGTTGATTCTTCACAAAAAAATACAGTTTTATATCTTTATGTTTGAAGCCTGAAATGTGGCAAAGGGTCGCAAAGTTCAAGGGGGCCGAATACTTTCGCAAGGCACTGTATATATATATATATATATATATATTCATCAACATCTTTATGCTTTTGTTAAGAAAATAATGATAAAAAATATTTTAAAAATGTAGATGTTTATTTCAACTACTGTAAGTACATCTCAGCTACATTTTAGTTGCACTTACACCCCAGCTCCACGACCACATGTAAAACCGTGCTGAGATGTTTTCAAACACTTTTTTTTCTCAAGTTTCTTCAACTGTCTTCTAACTGTGAATAGAGCAATGTTGATTGCATTTGCAATTCAATCCGAACTGGTTATATGATTATAGAGTACATGGCCATAAAGGCTAGATCATTTTTCAAGCTATTCAAACATTCATAGATGACCAGCAGTGTCAAATAATATAAACAGTGGTAATAGAGGGTGCAACCAGTCAGCACATGAGGAGTAAATGGCAGTTGGCTTTTCATAGCCGAGCATTCAGAGGTCAAGACAGCAAGTGTGTGTGCATGTGTGAGAGAGAGAGAGAGGATCAGTAATGCATGGAATATAGCAATAAGAATGTCAGTTTAATATGCAGTGTAGATCACCTCCTATTACCCTTCTCAGAGCTTTAAGAATATTGTGTGTTCAATTATTTGTGACATTGTGGCATTTAAAGCATATTGAAGATAGAAGCAATAGCATTTGAAACAATAGCCTACTCGCGTGTGGTCAGCTATTTCAGCACCGTTTCACGCTGCTCTGCGACAAGCATGGGGACTGGTCTTGATGAATCAATGAGATTATTTTCACTGAATCTCCGTTTGGGTATTGGTTAGACTACAATTAGGGTGTGGAAATTTTAGGATTATTTTGCTCTTAGTAGCCTACTCCCGACCGGTCATGTTGTACAGCACCATATGTTCCTAACGGAAACCCTGAGGTTTTTGTGGAGCGATAGGTAACGCTGCTTCGTGGGAAGCAGTTGTTGATGTGTTCAGAGGGTCCCTTGTTCGAGCCCAGGTAGGGCCGAGGAAAGAGACTGAGGAAACACTGTTACATATAGTATAGTACACTATTATAGCTGGATAACAGTATAGTACAGTGTGATAATAGTATAGTACAGTATTATAACAGTACAGTACAGTATGATAACAGTATAGTACAGAACATTATGATAACACTATAATACAGTACAGTATGATAATAGTATAGAACAGTACAGTATGATAACAGTATGCAGTAGTATAGTTACAGTACAGTATGATTACAGTAGAATAGTACAGTACAGTATGATAACAGTATAGTAAAGTATAGTATGATAACATTATAGTACAGTATAGTGCAGTATGATAACAGTATACAGTAGTATATTACAGTATAGTTTGATAGCAGTATAGTAAAGTATAGTATGATAACAGTATAGTATAGGACAGTACAGTATGATGACAGTATTCATATTCAGAAAACTTTAATCTCCTCAGAGAGGCAATTCATTTTGCAGCAGTCGTAAAACGTATCATGTAAAAAAATTAAAATTAACAGCAACAGATATTTACAAGCAAATAGGCAGTTTCATAGTGCAAGTGCTAAGTGCAATTAGTCCAACATTTTGTTAAGTTTTTCAGAATTGCATTCTGAATTTTTAAAAATCCGGACAGAGGGAATGAGCTGGAATTCAGGGTGGAGTGGATGGGAAGAGTCAACAGCTAATTTATTTGCCTACTGGAGGGCCCTGCCCAGGTAGAGAGATGACAGTTCTTGCTGCCCCATGATTTCTCCACAAGTCCTGACTATCTTGCCCAACCTATTTTTCTGTGCAACCTTGATATTCCCAAACCAGCAGGTCAAGCAGTAGGACAGAATGCTCTCAATGAATGCTTTATAAAAGAGAACCATGATAGTTAGATCAACATTTAAAAAAGTGCAGTTTCTATAGGAAATACTGTCTCTGTTGGCCATTCTTTAAAAAAAGCACCAGTACATTGATCCCAGCTTGTTGTAAATGACTAGCCCAAGGAATTTGTACTCCTCAACTATTTCAATGGGCTCACCTTTTATGGTGATGGTGTGTGAATGGTAGTGTTCCTTACAAAGCTAATCACCATGTCCTTTGTTTTTGGTGTATTACATTTTAGATGGGATGACTCACAGCATACAGTAAAGTCATTCAGAGTTGGTCCATGCTCCGTCTCAACCCTTTCAAGAAGACTGAACACAGCAGTATCGTCAGCATATTTCATTAGGTGGCACCCGGGGAACCGGCTCCGGCAGCTGTCTGTATACAATATGTATAGTACTGGTGAAAGAACACTGCCCTGTGGCGTTCCAACTGAAGAAGTATGTTGCCAACTCGTACCTGCTGAGACCTATCAGGAAGTGATAAGCGTCTAGTCCGAAATCTCCTCTCAATCTGTCCGCGAGGACCAACGGATCGATTGTGTTAAACAGCGAGGAGAAATCTGCAAACATGATACGTACATGGGTTTTACTGCCGTCCAAATGCATGTACACCAGATGTAGGAGCGAAAGGATGGCATCATCTGTCCTTCTGTCTGACCTGTATGTAAATTGGTGGGGGTCAGGAAGGTGGTGGTCTGGTGGTGTTGATTATGTATGCCTTTTCAAGAGATTTCATCAAGAGAGAGGTCAGAGCGACAGGTCTGTAATCATTTGACGCAGATGGATGAGAGGTTTTTGGGACAGGTAAAACAACATATTTTTTCCATAGAGATGGAATTTCCAATGTATCCAGGAGAGAAGAGAGAGCAGAAGACACCGCTCAGCTGAGTGGAACAGTGTTTCAAGACATGATCACTTATGTTATCAGGCCCCGGGCACTTTCGTGCTCCAGTGCTTTTGAACACTCGTTATACAACTTCCTCATTGATGACAAGTGCACTCTCGGTTGCCATGACACCTCCTTAAGACACGCCGGGGGAGCATGGGCCTCCCCTGTTTCAAAGCGGGTGAAAAACTTGTTTAGTTCATTGGCTGTAGAAAGGCACACCCTCTTCTCCAGGCAGGGATCGATACGTTGCCTCCCTTTGCCCTATTCTTAATGCCCAACTAGGCAGACTGAGACCCTCCTTGTGACATTATCTGTTGTACCTTGTCCTTCTACTGGCATCTTACCTGTTTTATCTCTTTGTTCACCTCTCTCTGTACCTCTTTTCTTTCGAGTGGATTCCCTGAGGCAAATACTTGTTTCTTCTAGTTAAGCACCACTTTCAATTCTTTGGTCACCCATGGTATGTTGTTAGGAAATATCTTACATGTTTTTTGGGGGATCACCAAATCAACACATAATTCAATATAGCCAGATTTTACGTTAGTCAACTCTTTCAGGTCAGCTGATGATTCTTCAAATACACTCCAGGTAGTACAATCAAAGCATCCCTGCAATTAATCAATACTGTCATTGTCCCACACCTGTATTCGTTTTTTCACCACCTTCTCCCTTTTAACTAACTGTTTATGTTGGTCGTAGAAATACAATGTTATGTTCTGATCCCCCCCAGTGGAGGTCTGGCGAAGGATGAATACGCTTTGGGGAACGAGCTGTAACTTAAGTCAATTATCTTATTTTTCCTCGTTAGACAAGTCACATGCTGGGTGTAAGCACTCAGTGTGCTTGAGAGTGCAGCTATTGAAATCCCCCATGGTGAATGTGGGCGCATCAGGGGAAATTACATCAAGCTCTTGAGTGAGGTTAAAAATGATGTCAGCTGCACTGTTTGTTCTTGAATGGATATGAACAACAGTCAGAAAAAGCATGGTGAATTCACAGGGGAGGTAGAAGGGGCGTAGCGACACTGACAGTAGCTCTGTATCGGGAGTGCAGATTTATTTCCTGACAATTGTAGTTTTACACCATCTATCATTTATCAGAACACAGACTTCGCCTCCGTGCTCCGTACCAGTAGTTTCACTGTCTCTGTCCATCTGAGTAATAGTGACTTCAGAGTCGGGGACCACCTCCGACAGCCAAGTTTCAGAATAGGACATCACACAGGCCTCCCTGTATTCATATAGATATCATGAGTGTGTCTGCAATTTGTCCATTATCCCCTTAAGCGATTGGACATGAGAGAGCAGGATAGTTGGAAGTGGGATCTTTGTTTTGTTCCTCCTCAACCTCTGGCCTCACCTCTTTTCCTTGTTAGTCCTTCACCTGGGTTGTGTTGTCTCACCATCTCTGAAGGTCTTTATTTAACCTTTATTTAATTAGACAAGTTAGTTACGAACAAATTCTTATTTTACAATGACACCCTAGCCCGGCCAAACACTGCCCTAACCCAGATAACGCAATTGTGCCCTGCCCTATGGACTCCCGATCACGGCCGGTTGTGATACAGCCCGGGATCAAACTAGGGTCTGTAGTGACGCCTCTAGCACTGAGACGCAGTGCCTTAGACCACTGCGCCACTCGGGAGCCCCTTTGATCCATTCCCTTTGATCCATTCTCCCAAACGTGAGTTATTACAATGTAAAAGATAGTCTCTGCTATAGCCGATTTGTGGTGGCGCCGACTTTCTCAGAAATTCGCACAATGTTTTAGGTTACCAGCAAAAGTAATCCAAGTAGGAGAATAATCCACTGTACACACTTCATGTCGCTCTACCGTAACCTAATTGGTAATCCGATGCAATATAAATCACAATTAAACTACTATAAACAAAGAAACAAAAACGGACTAGTTTAAACAACCAACAAACACTGCAGGGCACCACTGTGCAGCGCCGCAGTACAGTATGATAACAGTATTCTACAGGATGATAGCAGTATAGTATAGTATAGTTCAGTACAGTATGATAACACTATAGTACAGTATGATAACAGTATAGTATAGTTCAGTACAGTATGATAACAGTATAGTACAGTATGATAACAGTATAATACAGTACAGTATGATAACAGTATAATACAGTAACATATGATAGCATTATAGTATAGTACAGTACAGTATGACAACAGTATAGTGCAGCACAATACAGTATGATAACAGTATAGTATATTACAGTACAGTGTAATAACAGTATAGTACAGTATGATAACAGTATAGTAAAGCACAGTGCAGTATGATACCAGTATAGTACAGTAAAGTATGATAGCATTATAGTATAGTACATTATGATTACAGTATAGTACAGTACAGTATGATAACAGTATAGTTGATGTATCTTGCAGGGCCTGTTGTCCTCCTCCTCTCCTGTTAGTGTGGAGGCTAATGGGTTGATTGTAGTTTATAGGGCCTGTTGTCCTCCTCCTCTCCTGTTAGCTTGGAGGCTAATGGATTGATTGTAGTTTTCAGGGCCTGTTGTCCTCCTCCTCTCCTGTTAGCTTGGAGGCTAATGGGTTGATTGTAGTTTGTAGGGCCTGTTGTCCTCCTCCTCTCCTGTTAGCTTGGAGGCTAATGGATTGATTGTAGTTTTCAGGGCCTGTTGTCCTCCTCCTCTCCTGTTAGCTTGGAGGCTAATGGATTGATTGTAGTTTTCAGGGCCTGTTGTCCTCCTCCTCTCCTGTTAGCTTGGAGGCTAATGGGTTGATTGTAGCTTGCAGGGCCTGTTGTCCTCCTCCTCTCCTGTTAGCTTGGAGGCTAATGTGTTGATTGTAGCTTGCAGGGCCTGTTGTCCTCCTCCTCTCCTGTTAGCTTGGAGGCTAATGGATTGATTGTAGTTTGCAGGGCCTGTTGTCCTCCTCCTCTCCTGTTAGCATGGAGGCTAATGGATTGGTTGTAGTTTTCAGGGCCTGTTGTCCTCCTCCTCTCCTGTTAGCTTGGAAGCTAATGGGTTGATTGTAGCTTGCAGGGCCTGTTGTCCTCCTCCTCTCCTGTTAGCTTGGAGGCTAATGGGTTGATTGTAGCTTGCAGGGCCTGTTGTCCTACTCCTCTCCTGTTAGCTTGGAGGCTAATGGGTTGATTGTAGCTTGCAGGGCCTGTTGTCCTCCTCCTCTCCTGTTAGCTTGAAGGCTAATGGGTTGATTGTAGCTTGCAGGGCCTGTTGTCCTCCTCCTCTCCTGTTAGCTTGGAGGCTAATGGATTGATTGTAGTTTGCAGGGCCTGTTGTCCTCCTCCTCTCCTGTTAGCTTGCAGGCTAATGGATTGATTGTAGTTTGCAGGGCCTGTTGTCCTCCTCCTCTCCTGTTAGCTTGGAGGCTAATGGATTGATTGTAGTTTGTAGGGCCTGTTGTCCTCCTCCTCTCCTGTTAGCTTGGAGGCTAATGGATTGATTGTAGTTTGCAGGGCCTGTTGTCCTCCTCCTCTCCTGTTAGCTTGGAGGCTAATGGATTGATTGTAGTTTGTAGGGCGGCCTGTTGTCCCCCTCCTCCCCCGTTACTGTTAGCTTGGAGGCTAGAGGATTGATTGTAGCTTGCAGGGCCTGTTGTCCTCCTCCTCTCCTGTTAGCTTGGATGCTAATGGATTGATTGTAGCATTCAGCACGTACATCTTTCTTGTTAGTTTATTGTCTATGTGGAGTTGACGAGAGCCCTACAGGGCACAGCTTTGCGTCAATAAGGGGACCAATGATATCTTGGTCCATTACAGTGCTACAGTAAACTGTCATTATTTTAGAATTTGTTTACATTAAACACAAGCATCAAAAATAGACTGCACAACATGTTCTTATGGGTATGGGCTGGGGTCGATTTTGGACTGGCTGTCTGTCTTGACTTGCAGGCCTGGAGGTGAGTGTTGTTGAGGAGAGGCAGATATACAATACTGCGTTGTATACACACACACACACACACACACACACACACACACACACACACACACACACACACACACACACACATACACACACACACACACACACACAGAAACACTGATCCCCCACACTTTTTTAAGTGTAGCACACTCCACCTCTTTATGTAAATGTTAGCATGTCTCTCTCTCGCTCTCTCTTTCTCTCTCTCTCTCTCTCTCTCTCTTTTTTAATATGGGAGAGCACACTCCACCAGTTTATGGAAACGTGTGTCATCCATCTCTGGACCCGACCGACACTAGCACATGTCTGTTAGCATGTCTCTCTTCTCTTCCCTCTCTTTTTCTCTCTTTTTTCTCTCTCTCTCTTTTCTCTCTCTCCCTCTCTCTTACTCTCTCTCTCTCTCTCTCTCTCTTTCTCTCTTCTCTCTCTCTCTCTCTCTCTCTCTCTCTCTCTCTCTCTCTCTCTCTCTCTCCCTCTCTCTCTTTTCTCTCTGCATGGGAAACATATGTTTACATTACCAAAGCAAGTGAAATAGATCATTTTTATTAACTGTAAACATTACACTTACAAAAGTTCCAAAAAAATAAAGGCATTCCAAACATCATATTATGTATAGATACAGTGTTGTAATGATATGCAAAATAGTTAAAATACAAAAGGGACAATAAACAAACAAAAATATGAGTTGTATTTACAATGAACTTTGTTCTTCACTGGTTGCCATTTTCTTGTAGCAACAGGTCACAAATCTTGCTACTGTGATTGCACACTGTGATATTTCACCCAGTAGATATGGGAGTTTATCAAAATTGTATTTGTTTTTGAATTCCTTGTGTGTTTGTGTAATCTGAGGGAAAGACGTGTCTCTAATATGGTCATACATTGGGCAGGAGGTTAGAAAGTGCAGCTCAGTTTCCACCTCGTTTTGTGGGCAGTGTGAACATAGCCTGTCTTCTCTTGAGAGCCAGGTCTGCCTACGGTGGCCTTTCTCAATAGCAAGGCTATGCTCACTGAGTCTGTACATAGTCAAAGATTACCTTAATTTTGGGTCAGTCGCTGTGTACTCTCTGTTTAGGGCCAAATAGTATTCTAGTTTGCTATGTTTTTTTGTTAATTCTTTCCAGTGTGTCAAGTGATTATCTTTTTGTTTTCTCATGATTTGTTTGGGTCTAATTGTGCTGCCGTCCTGGGGCTCTGTGGGGTCTGTTTGTGTTTGTGAACAGAGCCCCAGGACCAGCTTACTTAGGGGACTCTTCTCCAGGTACATCTTTCTGTACGTGATGGCTTTGTTTTGGTTTGGGAATCGCTTCCTTTTCGGTGGCTGTAGAATTTAACAGCTCTTTTCTGGATTTTGATAATTAGCAGGTATCGGCCTAATTCTGCTCTGCATGCATTATTTGGTGTTTTACGTTGTTCACTGGGGATATTTTTGCAGAATTCTGCATGCAGTGTCTCAATTTGGTGTTTGTCCCATTTTGTGAATTCTTGGTTAGTGAGAGGACCCCAGACCGCACAACCGTAAAGGGCAATGGGTTCTATCTCTGATTCAAGTATTTTTTGCGAGATCCTAATCGGTAATGTCGAATGTTATGTTCCTTTTGATGGTATAGAAGGCCCTTCTTGCCTTGCCTCAGCTCTTTCACAGCTTTGTGGAAGTTACCTGTGGCGCTGATGTTTAGGCCAAGGTATATATAATTTTTGTGTGCTCTTGGGCAACAGTGTCTAGATGGAATTTGTATTTGTGGTCCTGGTGACTGGACCTTTTTTGGAACACCATTGTTTTGGTCTTATTGAGATTTACTGTCAGGGCCCAGGTCTGGCAGAATCTGTGCAGAAAATCTAGGTGGTGCTGTACAGTGCCTTGCAAAAGTATTCATCCCCTTTGGCATATTTCCTATTTTGTTGCATTACAACCTGTAATTTAAATTGATTTTAATTTGGATTTCATGTAATGGACATACACAAAATAGACCAAATTAGTGAAGTGAAATAAAAAAAATGACTTGTTAATTTATATATATTTTTGTTTAAAGAAAATTTAAAAGTGGTGCTTGTGTCATGCTTGTCTTCGGGTGAAAGAGAGGAGGACCAAAATGCAACGTGATGAAAATCCATATTTAATGGCAATACTTAAACACAGAACAAAAACAACAAACCGACAAAAGGAACGAAGATGAAACAGTCCCGTAACGTGAACACTACACACTGGAACACTGGAACAGGAACAATCACCCACAAAATACCCACAGAATATTGCTGCCTAAATATGGTTCCCAATCAGAGACAACGATAGACAGCTGCCTCTAATTGAGAACCAATCTAAGAAACCATAGACTTACAAAAACACATAGATAGGAAACACCCCCATAAACATACAAAACCCCTAGACAAGGCAAAAACACATACATCACCCATGTCACACCCTGACCTAACCAAAATAAAAATTTAAAATAAAATACTATGGTCAGGGTGTGACAGCATATTCACCCTCTTTGTTTTGAAGCCCCTAAATAAGATCTGGTGCAACCAATTACCCTCAGAAGTTACATAATTAGTTAAATAAAGTCGCCTGTGTGCAATCTAAGTGTCACATGATATGTCACATGATCTCAGTATATATACACCTGTTCTGAAAGGCCCGAGAGTCTGCAACACCACTAAGCAAGGGGCACCACCAAGCAAGCGGCACCATGAAGACCAAGGAGCTCCCCAAACAGGTCAGGGTTGGGTTCTGAAAAAATATCTGAAACTTTTAACATCCCACAGAGTACCATTAAATCCATTATAAAATAATGGAAAGAATATGGCACCACAACAAACCTGCCAAGAGAGGGCCACCCACCAAAACTCACAGACCAGGCAAGGAGGACATTAATCAGAGGCAACAAAGAGACCAAAGAAAACCCTGAAGGAGCTGCAAAGCTCCACAGCTGAGATTGGAGTATCTGTCCATAGAACCACTTTAAGCCGTACACTCCACAGAGCTGGGCTTTACGGAAGAGTGGCCAGAAAAAAGCCATTGCTTAAAGAAAAAAATAAGGAAACACATTTGGTGTTCGCCAAACGGCATGTGAGAGACTCTCCAAATATATGGAAGAAGGTACTCTGGTCAGATGAGACTAAAATGTTGCTTTTTGACAATCAAGGAAAACGCTATGTCTAGTGCCAACCCAAAACCTCTCATCACCCCGAGAACACTATCCTCACATGGTGGTGGCAGCATCATGCTGTGGGGATGTTTTTCATCGGCAGGGACTGGGAAACTGTTCAGAATGGAAGGAATGATGGATGGCGCTAAATACAGGGAAATTCTTGAGGGAAACCTGTTTCAGTCTTCCAGAGATTTGAGACTGGGATGGAGGTTCACCTTCCAGCAGGCATATTGCTAAAGCAACACTCAAGTGTTTTAAGGGAAAACATTTAAATATCTTGGAATGACCTAGTCAAAGCCCAGACCTCAACCCAATTGAGAATATCTGGTATGACTTAAAGATTGCTTTACACCAGTGGAACCCATCCAACTTGAAGGAACTGGAGCCGTTTTGTCTTGAAGAATGGGCAAAAATAGCTAGATATAAATAGCTAGATATTTAGCTAGATATAGCTAGATATACCAAGCTTATGAAGACATACCCCAAGAGAATTGCAGCTATAATTGCTGCAAAAGGTGTCTCTACAAAGTATTGACTTTGGGGGGGTGAACAGTTATGCACGCCTATGTTTACTATTTTTGTCTTATTTCTTCATTGTTTCACAATAACAAATATTTTGCATCTTCAAAGTGGTAGGCTTGTTGTGTAAATCAAATGATACAAACCCCCCCCAAAAAATCTATTTTTATTCCTGGTTGTAAGGCAACAACATTGGAAAAATTCCAAGGGTGTAAAAACTTTCACATGCCACTGTAGGCCCTCCTGTCGTCATATCATCATATGCACCATATCATCTGCAAACAGTTGACATTTGACTACAGATTCGAGTAGGGTGAGACGGGGTGCTGCAGACTTTTCTACTGTAGTGACCTCGCCAATTCTTTGATATATACAGTTGAAGTCAGAAGTTTACATACACCTTAGGCAAATACATTTGAACTCAGTTTTTCACAATTCCTGATATTGAATCTTGGTAAAAAAAATTCCCCGTCGTACGTCAGTTAGGATCATGTTACAGGAATTAAATTCCTCTATGTTTTAATACCCAATTAAAATTAAACACTCTTGTCAATTCATAAGAATTTGTAAGACCCTTATTTGTATACGATGGACAGAGACCAGTCTTTGAAATCAACCAGCTGCTTTTATTCTCGTGAGTACTGCCCATGATACATTTTATCACAGGTTATAAACTGAAAATGACATCAGCGTTTTCTAAACATTTCCGTCTCTTCTTGACACTGGTACAAAGGCTGTATAGTTCTCAAGCCTTCCCACATCGTCTAGAGCCAAGGTCAGCCTGTGTAGATGAGCATTCTAGCCAGTCTGGCGATATAGTTCATTCATTTCTACCAAGGAACAGACAGTCATTGTTCTAATTCTTGATTATATTTACACACATTATATTCAGTACTAGGATTAAAAAGAAAATTCATACATATACAGTAACATAATAGTATTCTGATTAGTCAGTCCTGATTGAAATGTATACATAATTAGTCATTATTGATAACAATTCCCTTAACATATCCACCCTTTGATTAAATATTATACATCCAATCACATATGCAGTTATATTGAAATATTAAAAGCATACTTCTATTGTTATTAGGAATATTTAATGTTATCAAAATATCACTTAACGTGAAACATAACTTGCATTCGCACTGACTGTTTTTAGGCCTACATCAGAATCATAACTCTTCTTATCAGGATTTTTGTTACAATCTTCATTTTAAAAAAACGTATAATATTGAAACAAGATACAACCTAACCTCCCTAAATATCAAAAATGGTCTCATCAAATATAAGTTCCCCGCAAATGAAAGATCCAGATTCATCCACTTGTTCTGTAGACATGCATTCAGCACTCCACGGGTCAGAACCTGGAATCGGCTGGTACCTCACCATCTATTGTCATCGATTTCTCCAGAGTCCTGGAAATAAGGCCTCGTACACAGGGAATTAGACAACAGCCCCATAAAACTAAAACAGTCACACAGGTGAATGTAGCCCATAATACAGTGATCATAATATTTTTCCATTTTCCAAACGTACTATCAAACCAATTAGTCAGATAAGTATCCACCCCAGAGTTTTCTGCCAAACCGTGAGCCAGGGTGGTCAAACCAGCTGAGGCTTCAGTCACTGATTCGTCCGGAGCTGTGTTATTTGGGATGTAAGCACAAACATGGTCCTGAAAATCACACATACCCTTTTCAGCCAATAACACATCTAATGCAATTCTATTCTGCCAAGCCATCAGGCTGGTTGTTTCAGTCTGTTCTGCCAGACCTTTAATAGCATCTCTTTAATAGCATCTCTGGTATAATTAATAAAGCACTGTTGATTATAATAAATATAATTAATCCAGTCCACGTTCTTATTGAGAGTGGACCACCCGGAAATGGTTAACTCTAATCCTGTTAGGATCTGATTTCTTGCTTTGAACTCATCTGGCACCCCCCGTGGAACCCCAATGTTATCAATATATACTTTGTCATCAAAAGACCCAGATGGAGTACCTCTTTTCTCCCATTTGGCTAACTTCATGTCTTGGTGTTGAATGAGTGTGAAAGGCATTCCCAAATGTACAAGGGAGCATAATCCTGTCCAAATGCCTGTAAAACCTCGCCCTGACATCATTCCCCCACACAACCTCCAGATGTCAGCCCTGGCCCACTTTACCTTATTGAAATCCCCAGAGTTCAAACCGCCTATCAAATTAGACATGGTCTCATCAGTGGTAATATTCTCTGTCCAATTGCAGGTACTATCTTGCCCTACATATTTCCCAAGAGTACTAACCTCCTCTACCCGGAACCGTACTAGGGTGTCGACCAAAAACTGGTCATATCCAAACTACAATAACCCTAGATCCTCTTTCATGATATTTTGAATGGTAAGGCGTATCTTTATGCAATAGACCCCTCTCTCCGGATTACAGTCAAAAACTCTCACCTTCACTATACTCCACCTCCTTCCATACTGGGTGAGTGGATTCATATAGCCCTCTCTCTCCATATGAGCTATGACCTGTGTCCACGATCAATATGGGGACCTGCACCGATATATACCATAATGGCTCAGAGTCCTAGACTGCCATGTAGTTAGAGACCCCATTTGGTCTACATAAAAACTCCATTCAGAGATCCTTCCCAACCTCTACTCTAACTTCCTGTCTACCCAAATCTAGGGATCTCTTTTGCTTGTTTTGGAACAAAATCCTCATCGTCTGAACCATGGGTGAAATTACCACTCTCTGCATACTCAGGTGGGACGTGCTGTATTAGGAATATGGCTCCCACGATAAGACAGCTCAGACGAACAGCCCTCCGATGAAGCCCCACCCTTTCCCAGAAAACATATCACCAGCAAGAGGCCAAGACACACCTTCACTTCTATGAACGCTCACAGCTGGGGAAAAGTCGGGTATTAGGGAAGTCTTCAGTAGGAGTTTGACCCCCGCACTCTAAAAGATTTGCGATTCCACTCCTACCTCTGTGATTGTTCGACAGTATAAGTGTGTCCTACCCTCCCACAATGTGTGATACGCACCCCGGGAGCTCTTTCGGCTATCCTCACCGCGAAGGCAGTCACCAGGAGTGCTTGGTATGGCTCCTCCAACAGGCCTCAGGGACTGCATTGAGTGGCTTCACCTGTAATTCACCTGTAATGCATAACATCCTGGACATACAGCTTGGTTAACAAACAGTTTCTCATATGTTTTATCTGATTATAGCTTTAACTTCTATGCCTATTTGTTAGCTAATTTTTTATTTATTATTAGTTTATTATCCAATAGGCCACTAGGTATCCTATCCTAGACTACAAACTTACCTATCCTCCTTTTGATACCTGGGTCTGCCCAACAACCTTATCTACCCTAAATAATGACTTAGTTAGGATTAGTAAATTATCCTTATATTCTGACGTTATCATGTAAGTCCAATTCTCCCTTGGCCATCCATTCATCTCAATCCTGTATCAATTCTCTGTCAAGTGTCTTATCTACTTTAAGAAGTATCTATGCTATTTATATATGTTCTTAAATGTATATATTTACCGATTTAAACAGTAACCCCTTTCTCTCCTATCTCTCAAATACCACTAAGCGTCTCACTGTTTGACTTTATCTAAAATCATTGATTTTAGAAAAAACATGTCTATAAGTGGCAATCTCTAAAGTCCTTACATTTCCTTAATCAATCTATCTTAATCCTTACAAAAATCCTAAATCATCACAGATGTCATATATTCCTGTCAAATTTAATAATATTTAAATAAAAACCTCCTAATAGTCAAACAAAGCCAAAATGAATGCTAAATATATCAAATCCTTCCTACACTAATAAGCTTTTTCCTTCAGGAATCCACAATATTTTATCTGACAACAACATGAATTAACCTTAAAATCAGTTTCATCAATAATTTAATATATGTTTCATAGTTTGTGATACCTTATCTACCGTAATTAATCACCCCTAAGAACTGAAACTTATTTTTCTATGTACTTTCCTGCCCTATTGGCTTAATACGGTGTCCTGTCCAAACCTCAAAGGACCATCCACCCCCATTTATTATTGATGATTAATATGATATCTGTTCCTGTTGCAGTAATATAAACTCCATTATAATACATTTACCTTAAAACTAGTAACCATAGTACCCTCCAAACTCGTCATTAAGCTCGAGACCCTGGGTCTCGACCCCGCCCTGTGCAACTGGGTCCTGGACTTTCTGACGGGCCGCCCCCAGGTGGTGAGGGTAAGAAACAACATCTCCACCCCGCTTATCCTCAACACTGCGGCCCCACAAGGGTGTGTTCTCAGCCCTCTCCTGTACTCCCTGTTCACCCATGACTGCGTGGCTCAATCATCAAGTTTGCAGACGACACTACAGTGGTAGGCTTGATTACCAACAACGACGAGATGGCCTACAGGGAGGAGGTGAGGGCCCTCAGAATGTGGTGCCAGGAAAATAACCTCACACTCAAAGTCAACAAAACAAAGGAGATGATTGTGGACTTCAGGAAACAGCAGAGGGAGCACCCCCCATCCACATCGACGGGACAGTAGTGGAGAGGGTGGAAAGTTTTAAGTTCCTCGGCGTACACATCACGGACAAACTGAATTGGTCCACCCACACAGACAGCGTGGTGAAAAAGGCTCAATAGCGCCCCTTCAAACTCAGGAGGCTGAAGAAATTTGTCTTGTCACCAAAAACACTCATAAACTTTTACAGATGCACTATCGAGAGCATCCTGTCGGGCTGTATCACAGCCTGGTACGGCAACTGCTCCGACCACAAATGTAAGGCTCTCCAGAGTGTGGTGAGGCCTGCACAACGCACCTACACCCCACCTGATGTCACAGGAAGGTCAAAAAGGTAATCAAGGACAACAACCACCCGAGCCACTGCCTGTTCACTCCGCTATCATCCAGAAGGTGAGGTCAGTACAGGTGCATCAAAGCAGGGACCGAGAGACTGAAATACAGATCCTATCTCAAGGCCATCAGACTGTTAAACAGCCGTCACTAACACTGAGTGGTTGCTGCCAACATACAGACTCAATCTCTAGCCACTTTAATAACTAATATTCGGATGTAATAAATGTATCACTAGTCACTTAAACAATGCCACTTTATATAATATTTACATACCCTACATTACTCATCTCATAAGTATATACTGTACTCTATACCATCTACTGCATCTTGCCTATGCCATTGGGCCATCACTCATCCATGTATTTATATGTACATATTCTTATTCATTCCTTTACACTTGTGTGTGTATAAGGTAGTTGTTGTTAAATTGTTAGATTACTCAGAACTTGAAGAACAAGCATTTTGCTACACTCGCATTAACATCTACTAACCATGTGTATGTGACCAATAACATTTGATTTGATTGATTTGATTTGTTGTCTTTGACTGTGATCCTCATTAGATCTCTCCCTCACTCACAAGGCTCAACCTCACACCCTAACACACAGGATGCCTTTGATTTTCACAGAGAGCTGTCCGTCCAGGCCTTGTTGTGCTTTCTCTGTGACCTGCTTCCACTGTCCTTCACACACCTGTATTCACCATCTCACGTAGAATGAGTGTTCTACATCCTTGACTCACATAGGGCTGAGACTGAAAGACCTGCTGTCATTAACTTGCTGTTGGTGACCTTTACAGAGGCATACTCTCACTGGAGATCACACACATGGTCCAAAGACAGTGATGCACTAGTATGACCTTACATGAACACCTGTGGTCCTATGTAAACTCAGCATAAAAAGAAACATCCCTTTTTCAGGACCCTGTCCTTCAAAGATAATTCGTAAATATCCAATTAACTACACACATCTTCATCAGCTTACAGAAGGTAGGCAATTAGGGTCACAGTTATGAAAACTTAGGACACTAAAGAGGCCTTTCTACTGACTCTGAAAACACCAAAATAAAGATTCCCAGGGTGCTGCAAGGAGGCATGAGGACTGCATATGTGGCCAGGGCAATAAATTGCAATGTCTGTACTGTGAGACACCTAAGACAGCGCTACAGGGAGACAGGACAAACGGCTGATTGTCCTCGCAGTGACAGACATGTAACAACACCTGCACAGGATTGGTACATCCGAACATCGCACCTGCAGGACAGGTACAGGATGGCAACAACAACTGGCCGAGTTACACCAGGAACGCACAATCCCTCCATCGGTGTAAGACTGGCTTGTAGGCCCGTTGTAAGGCAGGTCCTCACCAGACATCAACAACGTCGCCTATGGGCACAAACCCACCGTCGCAGGAACTGACAGGACTGGCCAAAAGTGCTCTTCACTGACAAGACGCGTTTTTGTCTCACCAGGGGTGAGGGTCGGATTCACGTTTATCGTCGAAGGAATGAGCGTTACACCGAGGCCTGGAGCGGGATCGATTTGGAGGTGGAGGTTCTGTCATGGTCTGGGGCGGTGTGTCACAGCATCATCAGACTGAGCTTGTTGTCATTGCAGGCAATCTCAACGCTGTATGTTACTGGGAAGACATCCTTCTTCCCCATGTGATACCCTTCCTGCAGGCTCATCCTGACATGACCCTCCAGCATGACAATGCCACCAGCCATACTGCTCGTTCTGTGCGTGATTTCCTGCAAGACAGGAATGTCAGTGTTATGCCATGGCCAGCGAAGAGCCCGGATCTCAGTCCCATTGAGCACGTCTGGTACCTGTTGGACCGGAGGGTGAGGGCTAGGGCCATTCCCCCCAGAAATGTCTGGAAACTTGCAGGTGCCTTGGTGGAAGAGTGGGGTAACATCTCCCAGCAAGAACTGGCAAATCTGGTGCAGTCCATGAAGTGGATATGCACTGCAGTACTTATTGCTGCTGGTGGCCACACCAGATACTGACTCTTACTTGTTCAGGGACACATTATTCAATTTCTGTTAGTCACATGACTGTGGAACTTGTTCAGTTGTTGAACATTGTTCTGTTCATACAAATATTTACACATGTTAAGTTTGCTGAAAATAAATGCAGTTGACAGTGATAGAACGTTTATTTTTTTGCTTTGAGTTTAGCTGTGTTGTTACACTGTATGTAATATCTATATTATTGTGTGGGGGGTGTTATGCTGCGACTGGGCTTGGTCAAGTGTCTGTCTGTCTGCTGCCACTGGGTTATGATTCATGCAGCTTTAATTTGGCCAGTGGATGGCTCCTGTGTGGAGAGCTGTGGGCCATGGGATGTGGAGTGAACCATATTGCCCACACAGAGGACCAGGGAGTGCCTCTCATCCCTCCTCCTCTCCTCCTACTCTTTCTCTCTCTCTTTACACACATAGGGTATTTTTGTCTCTGTGTGTTTGCATGTTCGATCATGTACATGTACATGCATTTACCTTTGTTTCCACTCGCTTGTGTACTCATGCATGAATGCAGTGCTCAATCATAGTGATATGTAACGGGGATTGCTAGCAAGGTATGCCAATCACATATCTGCAGGTCTAATGCTGTGTGAATATGTTGTTTAATGCAGTGAGCACATGTTGTCTAATGCAGTGAACACACATTGTCTAATGGAGTGAGCACATGTTATCTAATGCAGTGAGCACATGTTGTCTAATGAGGTGAACACACGTTGTCTAATGGAGTGAGTACATGTTATCTAATGCAGTGAACACACATTGTCTAATGGAGTGAGCACATGTTATCTAATGCAGTGAACACATGTTGTCTAATAGAGTGAACACATGTTGTCTAATATATGTTGTCTAATGCAGTGAGCACATGTTGTCTAATATATGTTGTCTAATGCAGTGAACACAGGTTGTCTAATATATGTTGTCTAATGCAGTGAGCACATGTTGTCTAATATATGTTGTCTAATATATGTTGTCTAATGCAGTGAACACATGTTGTCTAATGCAGTGAACACATGTTGTCTAATATATGTTGTCTAATATATGTTGTCTAATGCAGTGAACACATGTTGTCTAATGCAGTGAACACATGTTGTCTAATATGTTGTCTAATATATGTTGTCTAATGCAGTGAACACATGTTGTCTAATGCAGTGAACACATGTTGTCTAATATATGTTGTCTAATGCAGTGAGCACATGTTGTCTAATATATGTTGTCTAATGCAGTGAACACATGTTGTCTAATATATGTTGTCTAATGCAGTGAGCACATGTTGTCTAATATATGTTGTCTAATGCAGTGAACACAGGTTGTCTAATATATGTTGTCTAATGCAGTGAGCACATGTTGTCTAATATATGTTGTCTAATGCAGTGAACACATGTTGTCTAATATATGTTGTCTAATGCAGTGAGCACATGTTGTCTAATATATGTTGTCTAATGCAGTGAACATAGGTTGTCTAATATATGTTGTCTAATGCAGTGAGCACATGTTGTCTAATATATGTTGTCTAATGCAGTGAACACTTGTTGTCTAATATATGTTGTCTAATGCAGTGAGCACATGTTGTCTAATATATGTTGTCTAATGCAGTGAACACAGGTTGTCTAATATATGTTGTCTAATGCAGTGAACACTTGTTGTCTAATGCAGTGAACACATGTTGTCTAATGCAGTGAACACATGTTGCCTAGTGCAGTGAACCTATGTTGTCTAATGATGTGAACACATGTTGTCTAATGCAGTGAACACATGTTGCCTAGTGCAGTGAACCTATGTTGTCTAATGATGTGAACACATGTTGTCTAATGCAGTGACCACATGTTGTCTAATGTCTATTAGACAACATGTCTATTGCAGTGAACAGATGTTTTATAATTGAATGAGTGTATGTTGTCTAATGCAGTGAACACATGTTGTCTAATGCTGTGAGCACATTTTGTAATGCAGTTAACACATTGTTTAATGCCATGAGCAAATGTTGTCTAATGCAGTGAACACATGTTGTCTAATGCAGTGAACACATGTTGTCTAATGCTGTGATCACATTGTTTAAATGCAGTGAACACGCTGTTTAATAATGTTGTCTAACGCTGTGATCACATTGTGTAATGCAGTGAACACGTTGTCTAATGCAGTGAGCACATTTTGTAATGCAGTTAACACATTGTTTAATGCCATGAGCAAATGTTGTCTAATGCTGTGATCACATTTTGTAATGCAGTTAACACATTGTTTAATGCCATGAGCAAATGTTGTCTAATGCAGTGAACGCATGTTGTCTAATGCTGTGATCACATTGTTTAAATGCAGTGAACACGCTGTTTAATAATGTTGTCTAACGCTGTGATCACATTGTGTAATGCAGTGAACACATGCTGTTTAATAATGTTGTCTAATGCTGTGATCACATTGTTTAATGCAGTGAACACATGCTGTTTAATAATGTTGTCTAATGCTGTGATCACATTGTTTAATGCAGTGAACACATGCTGTTTAATAATGTTGTCTAATGCTGTGATCACATTGTGTAATGCAGTGAACACATGCTGTTTAATAATGTTGTCTAATGCTGTGATCACATTGTGTAATGCAGTGAACACATGCTGTTTAATAATGTTGTCTAATGCTGTGATCACATTGTGTAATGCAGTGAACACATGCTGTTTAATAATGTTGTCTAATGCAGTCAACACATTGTTTAATGCAGTGAACACGCTGTTTAATAATGTTGTCTAATGCTGTGATCACATTGTGTAATGCAGTCAACACATTGTTTAATGCAGTGAACACATGTTGTTTAATAATGTTGTCTAATGCTGTGATCACATTGTGTAATGCAGTGAACGCATGTTGTTTAAAATTGTTGTCTAATGCTGTGATCACATTGTGTAATGCAGTCAACACATTGTTTAATGCAGTGAACACATGTTGTTTAATAATGTTGTCTAATGCTGTGATCACATTATGTAATGCAGTTAACACATTGTTTAATGCAGTGAACACATGTTGTTTAATGCAGTGAACACATCTTATCTAATGCTATGAGCACATGTTGTCTAATGCAGTGATAACATGTTGTCTAATGCAGTGATAACATGTTGTCTAATGCAGTGATAACATGTTGTCTAATGCAGTGATAACATGTTGTCTAATGCAGTGATAACATGTTGTCTAATGCCGTGAAAATATGTTGTCTAGCACCCCTTGTGTAGAGAGATCCTCACCAAGAGGGATGGTCACATCGGTAACAGTGGACCGATGACCTCACACATGAGTAGCCACATCCCCTCCTACAGGGATATGGCTATAGCTGTTGCTAGGCAGCCAGTGCCAGTTGCTAGGCGATGGTGACGAGTAGGGGCTGGAGGGGTATGACTGAGGACCCATTGGAGGTGAGGGGTTTTGAGAAGGGGACAAGGAGAGAGGATGTGAGGAGAGAGGGCGCTAGGAATGAGGTCAGAGGTCATGTGGAGGCTTCCCATAGAGTGCATGATGAAGAGGAAGGTCCAATGCATTGTGGGAACAGCCATTATAGAATGGTCTAGTCTGTGTGTGTTGTCACATCTCTCCATAGATGATGTGATATATTGTTAATTACCCCTCTGTATAAGGTGTGATGTCATCAATCGCTACCCGCTAACTCTCCACTAAGTCCTCCCCAAAGCCATCCACTACGTCATACCTAAGTCATCCACTAATTCTTCCTCTCCACAGCCTCCCTGGCCATCCTTTTGTCTGGCCAAGGGCTACAGATGGGACAACAGTCACAGATAGACTGGGCTGGGCATTTATCAGGTCAACACACACAAACACACACACAGTCAGTGACACACACACACACACACACACACACACACACACACACACACACACACACACACTCACACACACACACAGAGCCTAACACACACCCACTGTGACAGTGACACACACACACAGCCTGACACATGCCCACGGGTCTGAGGGCTGGTTTCTCCTCTCCATACTGGGACAGTGTGGGTCTGAGGGCTGGTTTCTCCTCTCCATACTGGGACAGTGTGGGTCTGAGGGTTGGTTTCTCCTCTCCATACTGGGACAGTGTGGGTCTGAGGGTTGGTTTCTCCTTTCCATACTGGGACAGTGTGGGTCTGAGGGTTGGTTTCTCCTCTCCATACTGGGACAGTGTGGGTCTGAGAGTTGGTTTCTCCACAGAGTGAGGAAGGTCCTAGTAAGATACAATGTAGGGGAGAATGGTGTTAAACGCATACATGCTGTCTGCCTCTCTCCTACTCTCCCCTCTCTCCCCTACTCTCCCCTGGCCAGCAGAATACCACCCTGCATCCTACTGCTTTTTGTCTCTGAAGCTAAGCAGGGCGGGTCCTTGTCAATACCTGGATGGGAGACTAGAAGCTGAGGGCCAGTAGGAGGCACTCTTTCCTCTGGTCTAAAAAATATCCCAAAACCCCAGGAAAGTGATTGGGGACATTATTCTGTGTTTGAGTGCTGTCTATGGGATGCTCTACTCATGTGACCAGACATGTCTGTCAGGACTTGTCATGAGGAAAACAGGCAGGCAGGCTGACACATACCATACACTGTATATACAAAAGTATGTGGACACCCTTTCAAATGAGTGGATTCGGCTGTTTCAGCCACACCCGTTACTGACAGGTGTATAAAATTGCTCACACAGCCATGCAATCTCCATAGACAAACTTTGGCAGTAGAATGGCCTTACTGAAGAGCTCAGTGACTTTCAACATGTCACCGTCATAGGATGCCACCTTTCCAACAACAGTTCATCAAATTTCTGCCCTGCTAGAGCTGCCCGGGTCAACTGTAAGTGCTGTTATTGTGAAGTGGAAACATCTAGGAGCAACAACGGCTCAGCCGCAAAGTAGTAGGCCACACAAGCTCACAGAACGGGACCCCCGAGTGCTGAAGTGCGGATCACGTAAAAATCGTCTGTCCTGCAACATTCACAACCGACTTCTAAACTGCTTCTGGAAGCAATGTCTGCACAAGAACTGTTCATATGGAGTTTCATGAAATGGGTTTCCATGGTCATCCCCACAGTAACTGTACGTACATATCCCAACCAGACACAATGGATTACAGCTGCCGCTTTCAAGCAGCGGTATCCGGACGCTTATAAGAAGTCCCGCTACGACCTTCGACAAGCCATCAAACAGAAAAAGTGTCAATACAGGAGCAGGACTGAATCCTACTACACCGGCTCTGACAGTCATTGGATATGACAGGGCTTGTATCACAGTCAAATGTTTGGACACACCCATTACAGGGTTTTTCTTTATTTTTACTATTATATATATATATATATATATATATATATATATATATATATATATATATATATATATATATATATATATATATATATATATATATATATACACTGTAGTATAATAGTCAAGACATTAAAACTATGAAATAACACATATGGAATCATGTAGTAACCATAAAAGTGTTAAACAAATCCAAATATATTTCAGATTTGAGATTCCTCAAAGTAGCCACCCTTTGCCTTGATGACAGCTTTGCACACTTTTGTCATTCTCTCAACCAGCTTCACAAGGTAGTCATCTGGAATGCATTTCAATTACCAGGTGTGCTTTGTTAAAAGTTAATTTGTGTAATTGTTTTAGTTCTTAATGTGTTTGAGCCAAGCAGTTGTGTTGTGACAAGGTAGGGGTGGTATACAGAAGATAGCCATATTTGGTAAAAGACCAAGTCCATAGTATGGCAAGAACAGCTCAAATAAGCAAAGAGAAATGAAAGTCCATCAATACTTTAAGACATGGAGGTCAGTCAATCCGGAAAATGTCAAGAACTTTTAAAGTTTCTTCAAGTGCAGTCGCAAAAACCATCAAGCTCTATGATGAAACTGGCTCTCATGAGGACTGCCATGAAGACCCAGAGTTACCTCTGCCGCAGAGGATAATTTCATTACAGTTATCAGCCTCAGAAATTTCAGCCAAAATTAATGCTTCATAGAGTTCAAGCAACAGACACATCTCAACATCAATTGTTCAAAGGAGACTGAGTGAATCAGGCCTTGATGGTCAAATTGGTCAACCGCTGTGTCTTTGTGAGACGCAGATAAGGTGAACGGATGATCTCCACATATTTGGTTCCCACTCTGAAGCATGGAGGAGGAGGTATGATGGTGTGGGGGTGCTTTGCTGGTGACACTGTCTTTGATTTATTTAGAATTCAAGGCACACTTAACCAGCATGGCTACCACAGCATTCTGCAGCAATACGCCATCCCATCTGGTTTGCGCTTAGTGGGACTGTCATTTGTTTTTCAACTGGACAATGACCCAATCCACCTCCAGGCTGTGTATGGGCTATTTGACGAAGAAGGAGAGTGATGGAGTGCTGCATCAGATGACCTGGTCTCCACAATCACCCAACCTCAACCCAATTGAGATGGTTTGGGATGAGCTAGACCGCAGAGTGAAGGAAAAGCAGCCAACAAGTGCTCAGCATATGCGGGAACTCCTTCAAGACTGCTGGAAAAGCATTCCAGGTTAAGCTGGTTGAGAGAATGCCAAGAGTGTGCAAAGCTCTCATCAAGGCAAAGGGTGGCTACATTGAAGAGTCTAAAATCTAAAGTCTATTTTGATTTGTTTAACTTGTTTAGCCCATCCACAGGACCTTTGAGCTAACGTATGCTAATGCATGAGGTTGTAAGTAACAAGAAAAGTTCCCAGGACATAGACATATCTGATATTGGCAGAAAGCTTCAATTCTTGTTAATCTAACTGCACTGTTCGATTTACAGTAGCTATTACAGTGAAATAATACCATGCTGTTGTTTGAGGAGAGTGCAAAATTTTGAACATGAAAAGTTATTAATAAACAAATTAGGCACATTTGGGCAGTCTTGATACAACATTTTGAACAGAAATGCAATGGTTCATTGGATCAGTCTAAAACTTTGCACATACACTGCTGCCATCGAGTGTCCAAAATCTAAATTGCACCTGGGCTGGAATAATAGATAATGGCCTTTCTCTTGCATTTTAAAGATTATGTTAAAAAACAGTTTTTTTTCTTAGTATTATATTTTACCAGATCCATTGTCTTATATTCTACTACATTCCTTCCACATTTCCACAAACTTCAAAGTGTTTCCTTTCAAATGGTACCAATAATATGCATATCCTTGCTTCTGGGCCTGAGCTACAGGCAATTAGATTTGGGTATGTCATTTTAGGCGAAAATTGAATAAAATGGGCTTTAAGGTTTTAACACTACATGATTCCATATGTGTTATTTCATAGTTTTGATGTATTCACTATTTTTCTACAATGTAAAAAATAGTACAAGTAAAGAAAAACCCTTGAATGAGTAGGTGTGTATTAACAAACTTTTGACTGGTACCGTATATACATACATACAGTGGCTTGCGAAAGTATTCACCACCCTTGCATTTTTCCTATTTTGTTGCTTTACAGCCTGGAATTATATTGGATTTTTGAGGGGTTTGTATAATTTAATTTACACAACATGCCTACCACTTTGAAGATGCAAAATATTTTTGTATTGTGAAACAAACAAGAAATAACACAAAAAAAACTGAAAACTTGGGCATGCATAACTTTTCACCCCCCAAAGTCAATACTTTGTAGAGCCACCTTTTTCAGCAATTACAGCTGCAAGTCTCTTGGGGTATGTCTCCATAAGCTTCAAAATTACTCAAGCTCCTTCAAGTTGGCTGGGTTCCGCTTGTGTACAGCAATATTTAAGTCATACCACATATTCTCAATTGGATTGAGGTCTGGGCTTTGACTAGGCCATTCCAAGACATGTAACTGTTTCCCCTTAAACTGCTTTAGCAGTATTCTCAGGGTCATTGTCCTGCTTGAAGGTGAACCTCCACCCCAGGCTTAAATCTTTGGAAGACTGAAACAGGTTTCCCTCAAGAATCTCCCTGTATTTTGCACCATCCATCATTCCTTCAATTCTGACCAGTTTCCCAGTCCCTGTGATGAAAAACATCCCCACAGCATGATGTTGCCAACACCATGCTTCACTGTGGGGATGGTTTTCTCGGGGTGATGAGAGGTGTTGAGTTTACGCCAGACATAGTGTTTTCCTTGATGGCCAAAAAGCTCAATTTTAGTCTGGCCAGAGTACCGTCTTCCATGTGTTTGGGGAGTCTCCCACATGCCTTTTGGTGAACACCAAACATGTTTGCTTATTTTATTCTGGCCACTCTTCCTTAAAGCCCAGCTCTGTGGAGTGTACGGCTTAAAGTGGTTCAATGGACATATCCTCCAATCTCAGCTGTGGAGCTTTGCAGCTTCTTCAGGGTTTTCTTTGGTCTCTTTGTTGCCTCTCTGATTAATGCCCTCCTTGCCTGATCCGTGGGTTTTGGTGGGCGGCCCTCTCTTTGCAGGTTTGTTGTGGTGCCATATTCTTTCAATTTTTTTATAATGGATTTAGTAGTGCTCCGTGGGATGTTCAAATTTTCTGATATTTTTTATAACCCAATCCTGATCTGTACTTCTCCACAACTTTGACCCTGACCTGTTTGGAGAGCTCCTTGGTCTTCATAGTCCCACTTGCTTGGTGGTGTTGCAGATTCTAATTATGTGACTTCTGAAGGTAATTGATTGCACCAGATCTTATTTAGGGGCTTCAAAGCAAAGGGGTGAATACATATGCATGCACCACTTTTTCATTTTTTATATATATATCTATAACATTCGATTGGTTGCAAGAATTTTGTTTAATTTAAATGGAAATTCAAAGTTTTGAATTTTGTGTCGTTTTACGTATCAGTTCATAAACAATGTGCCATGGATTCAGTATGTCGAAAATCTCTTCCCAACTATTTTGCATGGCACAGCTGTCCAATTTTTGGTCCTTCAATTAAACTGGTGTACTTTTTTATTCGTCACAATTTTCTTTAACCAATTATAGTCTTTAATGCAGGACCGACAGACAAGTTCCTTATTTTTCCCCCATCCACTTTCCTCTTCCATGTTTGTGGTAATGCTGCTATTAGTTGGTTGTAATTTCGGTTAGAGTAGACATTTCCATATATTTGTGTTAGCTGCATGTGTGACATAACTCCTCCAGTCCTATTTATGATATCATTTACAAAGATTATACTTTTTTATTTTTTTATATACATGTTTTTTTTTTTTAACTATTGGTACATTTGAGTTTATATGAATTTTGGATTTAAAAGAAAACATTTATCAGCAGTGCACAATGACACCTTTGTTTTTTTTAAGCCCTGGATTTCTAATCCCTTGATATTATTGTTGGATCTGATTTTAATAGATAACATTTTGATAGCCATGATAAATAGATATGCCGATAGTGGACCACCTTGTTTACTCCTCTTGAACGTGTTAAACTTTCTGAAAAGTAGCCATTGTTTACTATTTTACACCTGGGGTTACTATACATGACTTTAACCCATTTTATAAGAGATTCTCCAAAATGTTAATGTTCCAGGCATTTATATATAAATTCCAGTCGTACTTTATCAAAGGCCTTTTCAAAGTCAGCTATAGTTTCCCTGATTGTTCATAGTGTTCTATTGTTTCCAGTACTTTTTTAAAATGATCTCCAATGTATCGTCCATGTAAAAAACCTGTCTTGATTAGATGAATAATAAAATAATGAATAATAAAAAAACATTTTTTTTTCTTACGAGCAATACATTTTGCTAGAATGTTTGCATCACAATACTAAAGTGTAAGGTGCCTTTAATTTGTTTAATGGACTGGTAATAATGAAATCAGACCTTCTTGTTGAGTGTCCGATAATCTACCATTTTCATAGGATTGGTTAAAACATGAATAATAACGGTCCTCTGAGTATATCAAAAAAGGTTTGGTATACCTCAACTGGTATGCCATCCAGCCCTGGAGTTTGCCTGGACTTAAAGGCTTTAATTGCATCAATAAGTTCCTCCTATGTAATTTCACCTTCACATGAGGCTTTCTGTACAGCTGTTAATTTTACATTATTAATAAACAAAAATCCATACAAATACCTTTGATTATTAGAGGAGATGGAGGGACTAAAATTAAAACATATGTTTAAAGTACTTTGCTTCCTCTTTCAAAATATAATTTGGTGAATCATAGATGACTTCGTAATTTGTAACAAGTTTTAGTAAATTATTTTTGGTAACATTTCTGTTGAAGATTAACAAAAAATGTGTGCATTTTGACGCATATCCCATTAAGTTTGTTTTATTTTTATAATATATTCCCCGATTTCCTTTTCCTCTAACATATTCTGAGCCTCTACAGTACAGTTTTTTATTGTGATCTATCTGTTCTGTTAGACCTTCTATTTCCTTTGATAAAATATGAATTATTTTGACCTACATTGCTTTTGTTTTATAGATAAGTACTGAATTGCATGGCCACTAAAGGCACATTTAAAAGTGTCCCACACAATAAGGGGATCTGAAGTACCTATATTATGTTGGAAAAAGTCTGTTATAAATTCCTCTGTCCTAGTTAAAAAAGTTATCATCCAATATGCTTTGATTCAATTTCCAATATCTTCACCCACGTGGAAATTCAGTAAGAGTATTGTATATGCCAATTATCTGATGGTCCGACCGCATTCTGCCCTCTATCAACACTTTTTAAACTTTTGGTGCCAACGAGACTGATATAAGAATGTAGTCAAGATGACTAGCTTGATTGAGCCTCCGCCATGTACCGTTGAAGTCGGAAGTTAACATACACTTAGGTTGGAGTCATTAAAACTCGTTTTTCAACCACTCTACAAATTTCTTGTTAACAAACTATAGTTTTGGCAAGTCGGTTAGGACATCAACTTTGTGCATGACACAAATCATTTTTCCAATAATTGATTACAGACATATTATTTCACTTATAATTGACTGTATCACAATTCCAGTGAGTCAGAAGTTTACATACACTAAGTTGACTGTGCCTTTAAACAGCTTGGAAAATTCCAGACAATGATGTCATGGCTTTAGAAGCTTCTACCTGTGGATGTATTTCAAGGCATACCTTCAAACTCAGTGCTTCTTTGCTGGACATAATGAGAAAACCAAAAGAAATCAGCCAAGAACTCAGAAAAAAAGTTGTAGACCTCCACAAGCCTGGTTCATCCTTGGGAGCAATTTCCAACCGCCTGAAGGTACTGCGTTCATCTGCACAAATAATAGTATGCAAGTATAAAAACCATGGGACCACGCAGTTGTCATACCGCTCAGGAAGGAGATGTGTTCTGTCGCCTAGAGATGAACGTACTTTGGTGTGAAAAGTGCAAATCAATCCCAGAACAACAGCAAAGGACCGTGTGAAGATGCTGGAGGAAACAGGTACAAAAGTATCTATATCCACAGTAAAACAAGTCTTATATCGGCATAACCTGAAAGGCCACTCAGCAAGGAAGAAGCCACTGCTCCAAAACCGCCAAAAAAAAGCAGACTATGTGGAAGTGCACATAAAGATCGTACTTTTTTGAGAAATGTCCTCTGGTCTGATGAAACAAAAATAGAACTGTTTGGCTATAATGACCATCGTTATGTTTGGAGGAAAAAGGGGCAGGTTTGCAAGCCAAAGAAAACCATACCAACTGTGAAGCACGGGGTGGCAGCATCATGTTGTGGGAGTGCTTTGCTGCAGGAGGGGCTGGCAGCATCATGCAGCAAAATAGATGGCATCATGAGGGAGAAAAATTATGTGGATATATTGAAGCAACATCTCAAGACATCAGTCAGGAATTTAAAGCTTGATCGCAAATGGGTCTACCAAACGGACAATGACCCCAAGCATACTGCCAAAGTTGTGGCTTAATTGCTTAAGGACAACAAAGTCAAGGTATCGGAGTGGCCATCACAAAGCCCTGACCTCAATCCCATAGAAAATTTGTGGGCAGAACAGAAAAGTGTGTGCGAGCTAGGAGGCCTACAAACCTGACTCAGTTACACCAGCTTTGTCAGGAGGAATGGGCCAAAATTCACCCAACTTATTGTGGGAAACTTGGGGAAGGCTTCCCGAAACGTTTGACCTAAGTTAATCAAATTAAAGGCAATGCTACCAAATACTAATTGAGTGTATGTAAACTTCTGACCCACTGGGAATGTGATGAAAGAAGTAAAAGCTAAAATAAATAATTTTCTCTACTATTATTCTGACATTTCAAATTCTTAAAGTGAAGTGGTGATCCTAAATGACCTAAAACAGGGAATTATTTTCTGGGATTAAATGTCAGGAATTTTGAAAAACTGAGTTTAAATGTATTGGCTAAGGTACAGTATATGTAAACTGTATATCTCACTAGGTCAGAATATTTTAGCCTCCATATATCCACTAGTTCCAATATATCCATGATATTCGTGATTTCTTTACTTGCATGAGGGTGATAGTGTTTATAGTGTGATTTCCTTTACGGTTTAATTGAGTCCATTAAAACAGTATTATAATCTCCCACCATAATAATAGAGTCTTGTATTGCTTGCAGGGTTGATAATTTATTAAACATATTTCCAAAGAAACGTGGATCATCATTATTTGGTCCGTAAAGATTTTATCTGTTTATGGTCCAATAACATATTTAATATCATACATCTACCTTGGGGATCTGTTAGGACAATTTGCACATTGGGATCAAAATTACAGTTAATTAATGTCATCACCTCTTTTGAGTTTTTTTGCCCATGGGAGAAGTATATTTCGCCCCCCAGTCCTTTTTCCACACAACTTCTTCTAAAATTGTTGAACGAGTTTCCTGTAAAAAATAAATATTATATTCCTTCTCTTTAAGCCAGGTAAATATTGCTCATCTTTTCTTATTATCTGCTAAGCCATTACAATTACATCTGGCTATGCCTATTTCATCAATTACCATAATGAGATACAAGTTTCAAATCTATTTATCACAATATATGTTTGTAAATTGTGCAGCTGTTGCTCCTGGTTACAGGTAAATTGCACACGGCCTTCGTTGACACCAGAAACCAAACTGTGTCAGTCAGTGTATTGTGTTGAGGCAGGAAGACAGGCAGGGACTTTACTACAGTGCAAGCACACCTGTGGTCTTACTCAACAGTGATATGGCCAGCACTGTGCTAATCAGTGGAGGCTGCTGAGGGGACGACCGCTCATAATAATGTCTGGATCGGAGCAAATGGAATGGCATAGAACACATGGAAACCATGTGGAAACAATGTGTTTGATGTATTTGATACATGTATTTGATACACTGATTCCATTCCAGCCATTACCACAACCCCATCCTGACTAACCAGTGTCTGTATGTAGCCTCGCTACTGTGTATAGCCTGTCTTTTTACTGTTGTTTTATTTCTTTACCTTCCTATTGTTCATCTAACACCTTTTTTGCAATATTGGTTAGAGCCTGTAAGTAAGCATTTCACTGTAAGGTCGGCACCTGTTGTATTCGGCACACGTGACAAATAAACTTTGATTTGGATTGATTTGAGATCACACCACTTCTACAGCTTATCTCACACAAGTCAGTCAACCACTACACCATTTGGTTATCAGAAAATAACAATGTGGCAGGGGGCTGTGAACTACCAGACCATGTGGTAGGGGGCTGTGAACTACCAGACCATGTGTCAGGGGGCTGTGAACTACCAGACCATGTGGCAGGGGACTATCACCTACCAGACCATGTGGCAGGGGGCTGTCACCTACCAGACCATGTGGCAGGGGGCTGTGAACTACCAGACCATGTGGCAGGGGACTATCACCTACCAGACCATGTGGCAGGGGGCTGTCACCTACCAGACCATGTGGCAGGGGGCTGTGAACTACCAGACCATGTGGCAGGGGGCTGTCACCTACCAGACCATGTGGCAGGGGGCGGTCACCTACCAGACCATGTGGCAGGGGGCTGTGAACTACCAGACCATGTGGTAGGGGGCTGTGAACTACCAGACCATGTGGCAGGGGGCTGTGAACTACCAGACCATGTGGCAGGGGGCTGTCACCTACCAGACCATGTGGCAGGGGACTGTGAACTACCAGACCATGTGGCAGGGGACTATCACCTACCAGACCATGTGGCAGGGGGCTGTCACCTACCAGACCATGTGGCAGGGGGCTGTGAACTACCAGACCATGTGGCAGGGGGCTGTCACCTACCAGACCATGTGGCAGGGGGCGGTCACCTACCAGACCATGTGGCAGGGGGCTGTGAACTACCAGACCATGTGGCAGGGGACTGTGAACTTCCAGACCATGTGGCAGGGGGCTTTGAACTACCAGACCATGTGGCAGGGGGCTGTGAACTTCCAGACCATGTGGCAGGGGGCTGTGAACTACCAGACCATGTGGCAGGGGACTGTGAACTACCAGACCATGTGGCAGGGGGCCGTCACCTACCAGACCATGTGGCAGGGGGCTGTGAACTACCAGACCATGTGGCAGGGGGCGGTCACCTACCATACCATGTGGCAAGGGGCGGTCACCTACCAGACCATGTGGCAGGGGGCTGTCACCTACCAGACCATGTGGTAGGGGGCTGCCACCTACCAGACCATGTGGTAGGGGGCTGTGAACTACCAGACCATGTGGCAGGGGGCTGTGAACTACCAGAACATGTGGCAGGGGACTGTGAACTACCAGACCATGTGGCAGGGGGCTGTCACCTACCAAACCATGTGGCAGGGGGCGGTCACCTACCAGACCATGTGGCAGGGGGCTGTCACCTACCAAACCATGTGGCAGGGGGCTGTCACCTACCAGACCATGTGGCAGGGGGCTGTGACCTACCTGTCACCTACCAGTAACACATTCCCTCCCTTCCTCCCTCCCTCCCAATCTCCTTCCCTCCCTCCCACCCCCCTGCGCTGACAGTATAATTAATAAAGTAGCAGAGTGTAATGTAAACCTAAGCTCTCCACAGGGTATACTCTTCCATAATCACTCCAGGAGAGAAAGATTTCACATTTTATTTTCTGTACAGTGTGTGTGTGTGTGTGTGTGTGTGTGTGTGTGTGTGTGTGTGTGTGTGTGTGTGTGTGTGTGTGTGTGTGTGTGTGTGTGTGTGTGTGTGTGTGTGTGTGTGTTTATGTGTGTGTACGTGCGTGCTTGCGTGAATGCAAGTTTTGCTGTGTGCGTAGGGCTGTGAGACTGTGATGCTGTGCATAAGTGTGTGAGACTGTGTGAGTCTGTGCGTAAGTGTGTGAGACTGTGATGCTGTGCATAAGTGTGTGAGACTGTGTGAGTCTGTGCGTAAGTGTGTGAGACTGTGATGCTGTGCATAAGTGTGTGAGACTGTGTGAGTCTGTGCGTAAGTGTGTGAGACTGTGTGAGTCTGTGCGTAAGTGTGTGAGACTGTGATGCTGTGCATAAGTGTGTGAGACTGTGTGAGTCTGTGCGTAAGTGTGTGAGACTGTGATGCTGTGCATAAGTGTGTGAGACTGTGTGAGTCTGTGCGTAAGTGTGTGAGACTGTGCGTAAGTGTGTGAGGCTGTGTGAGTAAGTGTGTGAGGCTGTATGAGGCTGTGGGTAATGTGTGAGGCTGTGCGTAAGTGTGTGAGGCTGTGTGTAAGTGTGTGAGTCTGAGGCTGTGCGTAAGTGTGTGAGGCTGTGAGTCTGTGAGAATCTGTGAGGCTGTGCGTAAGTGTGTGAGGCTGTTCATAAGTGTGTGAGACTGTGTGTAAGTGTGTGAGGCTGTGTGAGTCTGTGAGGCTCTGTAAGGCTGTGTGTAAGTGTGTGAGGCTGTTCATAAGTGTGTGAGTATGTGAGGCTCTGTGAGGCTGTGCGTAAGTGTGCGAGGCTGTGTGAGTCTGTGAGGCTCTGTGAGGCTGTGTGTAAGTGTGTGAGACTGTTCATAAGTGTGTGAGGCTGTGTGAGAGAGAAATCGAGGGCGAGAGTGGGAGTGTGAGCAGTCCTGTGCAGCCCTGTGCGTTACCTTGTCTGCTACCCTGGTGAGTAGAGCTGACAGGTCTCAAACATGGTTGCTCTGTGTCACAGCCTACCCCGTCAATCCATTGATCCAGACCTCAGCAGATCTGCACCCATCCTAGCTACATACAACACATATGCTGAGTGTACTAAACATTAGGAACAACTGCCCTTTCCATGACATAGACTGACCAGGTGAATCCAGGTGAAAGCTATGATCCCTTAATGATGTCACTTGTTAAACCAACTTCAGTCAGTGTAGATTAAGGGGGGGGAGACAGGTTAAAGAAGGATTTTTAAGCCTTGAGACATGGATTGTGTAAGTGTGCCATTCAGTGGGTGAATGGGCAAGACAAAATATGTAAGTGCCGTTGAACAACGGCACTTGTAAGTGCCAGGCACACCAGTTTGTGTCAAGAACTGATGGGTTTTTCACACTCAACAGTTTCCTGTGTGTACCAAGAATGGTCCACCACCCAAAGGACATCCAACCAACTTGATGCAACCGTAGGAAGCATTGGAGTCAACATGGGCCAGCATCCCTGTGGAGCGCTTTCGACACCTTGTAGAGCCCATGCCCTGACAAATTGAGGCTGTTCCCGAGGCCAAAATGTGGTGCAACTCAATATTAGGAAGGTGTTCCGAATGTTTTGTACGCTCAGTGTACACTGGGAGAGAGCTCAATCACCAACATGTAGTATCCCGCATTCTTAGTTAAGGTTGAATCAGTCACTTGTTAGCTAGGTAGCATATCCTATCCAGACGAGACAAATGTGTAATACCCTCATAACTAGTGTACTGTGGTGTGTGTGTGACAAGCCTGTTGATAACCTCTCCAGCATCTGCATAGCTTTGAGGTTGTTGAGGGGATTATCCCTGTAAATTCACCTCTGCTGCAGTAGCACCATCTAGAGGTGGTCATGTGTGCAGCACTGGACTGTTCCATTACCTCCCACCTGTAGGGGGTTGTAGCACTGGACTGTTCCATTACCTTCCACCTGTAGGGGGTTGTAGCACTGGACTGTTCCATTACCTCCCATCTGTAGGGGGTTGTAGCACTGGACTGTTCCATTACCTCCCACCTGTAGGGGGTTGGGGTAGCAGTGTAGCTATGTGTGGAGAAGCAGTGTGTGGAGAAGCATACTGACACACTCTTCATTAATATGTTATATACAATATCGATCCACCAAGTCTGGAATCAGTAGGAGCAATAACAGCTTCTACCCACAGGCCATGAAACCACTAAATAGTCAACCAAATAGCTATCAGGACTATCTACATTGACCCTCTTTGCACTAACTTTTTGGACTCTTCACATTCACTGCTGCTACTGTTTATTACCTATCCTGTTACCTAGTCACTTTATCTCTACCCATATGTACATATCTACCTCAATTACCTGGTACCCCTGCACATCGACTCTGTACTGGTACCCTGTTTATATAGCCAAGTTATCACCTGGTACCCCTGCACATTGACTCTGTACTAGTACCCTGTTTATATAGCCAAGTTATCACCTGGTACCCCTGCACATCGACTCTGTACTGGTACCCTGTTTATATATCGAAGTTATCACCTGGTACCCCTGCACATCGACTCTGTACTGGTTCCCTGTTTATATGGCCAAGTTATCACCTCGTACCCCTCCACATCGACTCTGTACTGGTACCCTGTTTATATAGCCAAGTTATCACCTGGTACCCCTGCACATCGACTCTGTACTGGTACCCTGTTTATATAGCGAAGTTATCACCTGGTACCCCTGCACATCGACTCTGTACTGGTACCCTGTTTACAGTGCCTTGCGAAAGTATTCGGCCCCCTTGAACTTTGCGACCTTTTGCCACATTTCAGGCTTCAAACATAAAGATATAAAACTGTATTTTTTTGTGAAGAATCAATAACAAGTGGGACACAATCATGAAGTGTAACGACATTTATTGGATATTTCAAACTTTTTTAACAAATCAAAAACTGAAAAATTGGGCGTGCAAAATTATTCAGCCCCTTTACTTTCAGTGCAGCAAACTCTCTCCAGAAGTTCAGTGAGGATCTCTGAATGATCCAATGTTGACCTAAATGACTAATGATGATAAATACAATCCACCTGTGTGTAATCAAGTCTCTGTATAAATGCACCTGCACTGTGATAGTCTCAGAGGTCCGTTAAAAGCGCAGAGAGCATCATGAAGAACAAGGAACACACCAGGCAGGTCCGAGATACTGTTGTGAAGAAGTTTAAAGCCGGATTTGGATACAAACAGATTTCCCAAGCTTTAAACATCCCAAGGAGCACTGTGCAAGCGATTAATATTGAAATGGAAGGAGTATCAGACCACTGCAAATCTACCAAGACCTGGCCGTCCCTCTAAACTTTCAGCTCATACAAGGAGAAGACTGATCAGAGATGCAGCCAAGAGGCCCATGATCACTCTGGATGAACTGCAGATATCTACAGCTGAGGTGGGAGACTCTGTCCATAGGACAACAATTAGTCGTATATTGCACAAATCTGGCCTTTATGGAAGAGTGGCAAGAAAGCCATTTCTTAAAGATATCCATAAAAAGTGTTGTTTAAAGTTTGCCACAAGCCACCTGGGAGACACACCAAACATGTGGAAGAAGGTGCTCTGGTCAGATGAAGCCAAAATTGAACTTTTTTGGTAACAATGCAAAACGTTATGTTTGGCGTAAAAGCAACACAGCTCATCACCCTGAACACACCATCCCCACAGTCAAACATGGTGGTGGCAGCATCATGGTTTGGGCCTGCTTTTCTTCAGCAGGGAAAAGGGAAGATGGTTAAAATTGATGGGAAGATGGATGGAGCCAAATACAGGACCATTCTGGAAGAAAACCTGATGGAGTCTGCAAAAGACCTGAGACTGGGACGGAGATTTGTCTTCCAACAAGACAATGATCCAAAACATAAAGCAAAATCTACAATGGAATGGTTCAAAAATAAACATATCCAGGTGATAGAATGGCCAAGTCAAAGTCCAGACCTGAATCCAATCGAGAATCTGTGGAAAGAACTGAAAACTGCTGTTCACAAATGCTCTCCATCCAACCTCACTGAGCTCGAGCTGTTTTGCAAGGAGGAATGGGAAAAAATGTCAGTCTCTCGATGTGCAAAACTGATAGAGACATACCCCAAGCGACTTACAGCTGTAATCGCAGCAAAAGGTGGCACTACAAAGTATTAACTTAAGGGGGCTGAATGATTTTGCACGCCCAATTTTTCAGTTTTTGATTTGTTAAAAAAGTTTGAAATATCCAATAATTGTCGTTCCACTTCATGATTGTGTCCCACTTGTTGTTGATTCTTCACAAAAAAAAATACAGTTTTATATCTTTATGTTTAAAGCCTGAAATGTGGCAAAATGTCGCAAAGTTCAAGGGGGCCGAATACTTTCGCAAAGCACTGTATATAGCCAAGTTATCACCTGGTACCCCTGCACATTGACTCTGTACTGGTACCCTGTTTATATAGCCAAGTTATCACCTCGTACCCCTGCACATCGACTCTGTACTGGTACCCTGTTTATATAGCCAAGTTATCACCTGGTACCCCTGCACATTGACTCTCTACTGGTACCCTGTTTATATAGCCAAGTTATCACCTGGTACCCCTGCACATTGACTCTCTACTGGTACCCTGTTTATATAGCCAAGTTATCACCTGGTACCCCTGCACATTGACTCTGTACTGGTACCCTGTTTAAATAGCCAAGTTATCACCTCATACCCCTGCACATTGACTCTGTACTGGTACCCTGTTTATATAGCCAAGTTATTGTCGTTGTCATTTTTTCTATATTTTCGTCTTGTTGGGAAGGGTCCGTAAGTAAGCATTTGTCTACACCTGTTGTTTCTAAATGCGATTTGAATAGATTTGATAAGGAGATTATTGCACCATCCTCCTTGTCTGTCTCTTCATGTGCCATTCTGAAGTATATACTAATAATGTGCTTCTCCAGCTCCAGGCTCCGGTGAGAATGCTGAGGAGCGTGTGTTTCGGGAGCGCATGCGGCCTAGGAAGAGGCAGGGTGCCGTACGAAGGAGGGTCCATCAAGTCAACGGACACAAGTTCATGGCCACCTACCTGCGGCAGCCTACCTACTGCTCCCACTGCAGAGACTTTATATGGTGAGAGACACACACATGCCTACATCAGCCTTTATATGCATGGTCATGGGCGGTCTGAGCTCTTGTCTGTCAGTGTTTCCATGGAGACAGTGGGAAAAGCCCCTAGGCTAACCATTACAGTGGAAGCTTTATCCTGGAGACTACAGCCGGTTCTCTGCTCCCTGTTTGCACCAAGCTACATGAAACAAGCACACATCTGTAGTACTCATGGCACAGGCTGCAAGCTGACAAGTACTGCTTCCTAGGGCTTATGACCTAACAGATGACTGCAGAGCACACCCAGGAGGCACAGAGTCTTAAGGCTGTGAGAAGAGTCTGATCTGGGCTCGTAGGCACAAAGCATCTCAGAGTAGGAGTGCTGATCTAGGATCATGTCCCAGCCTGTCCATATAATCGAATTCATTATGATCTAAAAGGCAAATGTGATCCTAGATCAGCACTCCTACTCTGAGAGGCTTTGTGCATACGGGCCCTGGTCTGAACTAAGCAGAACTGGGAACTGCCTGCCTACATGTAGCCCCCAAATAGCCACATTGACAGCACCTATAGAGGTGGCCCAACTCACTGCTATGGCTCAGGAACCTCTTAAACGTTCTGCTGTTCAATGGTTCAATTTCCATTCATTACAGCAAAGCAGGGTTAGGCTGTTTAAATTCCAGATTATGACTTCTAATCAAAAACATAGAAAAATACATGTTGAACGTGACAAAGCTTTGACGGCCCAAATATATTCACTTCATTCCAAGTAATAACTTACAATTCCACAGTAACTTAATACTGTTCCACTCTGAATCTGACTGTATGTTTCATTGAGTGACCATTTCTCTCTCTCAACAGGGGTGTGATTGGAAAACAGGGTTACCAGTGTCAAGGTAACCATCATATCTATGTCTGTGTTACAGCTATCTGCACACCAATGTGTATTCCCATAACAGATAACTCAACTAACGTGTTGAAATGAAAGTGATTGACTTAGTTGTCTGTTGTCTCCTAGTGTGCACGTGTGTAGTCCATAAGCGCTGCCACGAGCTCATCATAACAAAATGTGCTGGGATGAAGAAAGACAAAGAGGACACCACACCAGAGGAGGTAGGCATCATTCCAGATATGAGTTATAATGAGGTGAATCAATCTAAGGGTGTGACTGTGTGATCGTTAATGGTCTTTGTCTCCCCCTGCAGGTTGGATCCCAGCGGTTCAGCGTTAATATGCCTCATAAGTTTGGTATTCACAACTTCAAAGTCCTAACCTTCTGTGACCACTGTGGATCGCTACTGTGGGGCCTGCTCAGACAAGGGCTGCAATGCAAAGGTACGCCAGCACACACACATGCACACATGCGCAAACAAACCCACATACGCACGCACACACACACACAAACACACACACAATGATATACAAACAAATGCACCACTACACACAGACAATCACATACATAGTACATTCTCACAACATTTTGTACTGGTCAAGAAGAATGCACTCCAATAGCATGGTGTCCCTCTCTGTTTGTAACCATGGTCTCTCTCTCTGTTTGTAACCATGGTCTCTCTCTCTGTTTGTAACCATGGTCTCTCTCTCAGTCAGTAACCATGGTCTCTCTCTCAGTCAGTAACCATGGTCTCTCTCTCAGTCAGTAACCATGGTCTCTCTCTCAGTCAGTAACCATGGTCTCTCTCTCAGTCAGTAACCATGGTCTCTCTCTCAGTCAGTAACCATGGTCTCTCTCTCAGTCTGTAACCATGGTCTCTCTCTCTCAGTCAGTAACCATGGAATCTTTCTCAGTCAGTAACCATGGTCTCTCTCTGTCAGTAACCATGGAATCTCTCTCAGTCTGTAACCATGGTCTCTCTCTCAGTCAGTAACCATGGTCTCTCTCTCAGTCAGTAACAATGGAATCTCTCTCAGTCAGTAACCATGGAATCTCTCTCAGTCAGTAACCATGGAATCTCTCTCAGTCAGTAACCATGGTCTCTCTCTCAGTCAGTAACCATGGTCTCTCTCTCAGTCTGTAATCATAGAATCTCTCTCAGTCAGCAACCATGGTCTCTCTCTCAGTCAGTAACCATGGAATCTCTCTGTCTGTAATCATGGAATCTCTCTCAGTCAGTAACCATGGAATCTCTCTCAGTCTGTAATGTGAATGAACATGTGATGTAACCATGGTCTCTCTCTCAGTCAGTAACCATGGAATCTCTCTCAGTCTGTAACCATGGTCTCTCTCTGTCAGTAACCATGGTCTCTCTCTCAGTCAGTAACCATGGAATCTCTCTCAGTCAGTAACCATGGAATCTCTCTCAGTCTGTAATCATGGTCTCTCTCTCAGTCTGTAATGTGAATGAACATGTGATGTAACCATGGTCTCTCTCTCAGTCAGTAACCATGTAATCTCTCTGTCTGTAATCATGGTCTCTCTCTCCGTCTGTAATGTGAATGAACATGTGAGGTAACCATGGTCTCTCTCTCAGTCTGTAACCATGGTCTCTCTCTCAGTCTGTAACGTGAATGAACATATGAGGTAACCATGGTCTCTCTTAGTCAGTAACCATGGTCTCTCTCAGTCTGTAACCATGGTCTCTCTCTGTCTGTAACCATGGTCTCACTCTCAGTCTGTAACCATGGTCTCACTCTCAGTCTGTAACCAAGGTCTCTCTCTCAGTCTGTAACCATGGTTTCTCTCTCAATCAGTAACCATGGTCTCTCTCAGTCTGTAACCATGGTCTCTCTCAGTCTGTAATCATGGTCTCTCTCTGTCTGTAACCATGGTGTCTCTCGCAGTCTGTAATGTGAATGAACATGTGATGTAACCATGGTCTCTCTCTCAGTCAGTAACCATCTAATCTCTCTGTCTGTAATCATGGTCTCTCTCTCCGTCTGTAATGTGAATGAACATGTGAGGTAACCATGGTCTCTCTCTCAGTCTGTAACCATGGTCTCTCTCTCAGTCTGTAACGTGAATGAACATATGAGGTAACCATGGTCTCTCTTAGTCAGTAACCATGGTCTCTCTCAGTCTGTAACCATGGTCTCTCTCTGTCTGTAACCATGGTCTCACTCTCAGTCTGTAACCATGGTCTCACTCTCAGTCTGTAACCAAGGTCTCTCTCTCAGTCTGTAACCATGGTTTCTCTCTCAATCAGTAACCATGGTCTCTCTCAGTCTGTAACCATGGTCTCTCTCAGTCTGTAATCATGGTCTCTCTCTGTCTGTAACCATGGTGTCTCTCGCAGTCTGTAACCATGGTCTCTCTCTGTCAGTAACCATGGTGTCTCTCTCAGTTTCTAACCATGGTGTCTCTCTCAGTCAGTAACCATGGTCTCTCTCTCAGTCAGTAACCATGGTGTCGCTCTCGGTCAGTAACCATGGTCTCTCTCTCGGTCAGTAACCATGGTCTCTCTCTCGGTCAGTAACCATGGTCTCTCTCTCAGTCAGTAACCATGGTCTCTCTCTCAGTCAGTAACCATGGTCTCTCTCTCAGTCAGTAACCATGGTGTCTCTCTCTGTCAGTAACCATGGTCTCTCTCTCAGTCAGTAACCATGGTGTCGCTCTCGGTCAGTAACCATGGTCTCTCTCTCGGTCAGTAACCATGGTCTCTCTCTCAGTCAGTAACCATGGTCTCTCTCTCAGTCAGTAACCATGGTCTCTCTCTCAGTCAGTAACCATGGTGTCGCTCTCAGTCAGTAACCATGGTGTCGCTCTCAGTCAGTAACCATGGTCTCTCTCTCAGTCAGTAACCATGGTCTCTCTCTCAGTCAGTAACCATGGTCTCTCTCTCAGTCAGTAACTATGGTCTCTCTCAGTCAGTAACCATGGTCTCTCTCTCAGTCAGTAACAATGGTGTCGCTCTCAGTCAGTAACCATGGTCTCTCACTCAGTCAGTAACCATGGTCTCTCTCAGTCTGTAACCATGGTGTCTCTCTCAGTCAGTAACCATGGTCTCTCTCTCAGTCAGTAACTATGGTCTCTCTCAGTCAGTAACCATGGTCTCTCTCTCAGTCAGTAACAATGGTGTCGCTCTCAGTCAGTAACCATGGTCTCTCTCTCAGTCAGTAACCATGGTCTCTCTCAGTCTGTAACCATGGTGTCTCTCTCAGTCAGTAACCATGGTGTCTCTCTCAGTCAGTAACCATGGTCTCTCTCAATCAGTACCATGGTCTCTCTCTAAGTCTGTAACCATGGTGTCTCTCTCAGTCAGTAACCATGGTCTCGCTCAATCAGTACCATGGTCTCTCTCTCAGTCTGTAACCATGGTCTCTCAGTCAGTAACCATGGTCTCTCTCTCAGTCAGTAACCATGGAATCTCTCTGTCAGTAACCATGGAATCTCTCTCAGTCAGTAACCATGGAATCTCTCTCAGTCTGTAATCATGGAATCTCTCTCAGTCAGTAACCATGGAATCTCTCTCAGTCTGTAATCATGGTCTCTCTCTCAGTCTGTAATGTGAATGAACATGTGATGTAACCATGGTCTCTCTCTCAGTCAGTAACCATGGAATCTCTCTCAGTCTGTAATCATGGTCTCTCTCTCCGTCTGTAATGTGAATGAACATGTGAGGTAACCATGGTCTCTCTCTCAGTCTGTAACCATGGTCTCTCTCTGTCTGTAACGTGAATGAACATATGAGGTAACCATGGTCTCTCTTAGTCAGTAACCATGGTCTCTCTCAGTCTGTAACCATGGTCTCTCTCTGTCTGTATCCATGGTCTCACTCTCAGTCTGTAACCATGGTCTCACTCTCAGTCTGTAACCAAGGTCTCTCTCTCAGTCTGTAACCATGGTTTCTCTCTCAATCAGTAACCATGGTCTCTCTCAGTCTGTAACCATGGTCTCTCTCAGTCTGTAATCATGGTCTCTCTCTGTCTGTAACCATGGTGTCTCTCGCAGTCTGTAACCATGGTCTCTCTCTCAGTCAGTAACCATGGTGTCTCTCTCAGTTTCTAACCATGGTGTCTCTCTCAGTCAGTAACCATGGTCTCTCTCTCAGTCAGTAACCATGGTCTCTCTCTCAGTCAGTAACCATGGTGTCGCTCTCGGTCAGTAACCATGGTCTCTCTCTCGGTCAGTAACCATGGTCTCTCTCTCAGTCAGTAACCATGGTCTCTCTCTCAGTCAGTAACCATGGTCTCTCTCTCAGTCAGTAACCATGGTGTCGCTCTCAGTCAGTAACCATGGTCTTGCTCTCAGTCAGTAACCATGGTCTCTCTCTCAGTCAGTAACCATGGTCTCTCTCTCAGTCAGTAACTATGGTCTCTCTCAGTCAGTAACCATGGTCTCTCTCTCAGTCAGTAGCAATGGTGTCGCTCTCAGTCAGTAACCATGGTCTCTCTCTCAGTCAGTAACCATGGTGTCGCTCTCGGTCAGTAACCATGGTCTCTCTCTCGGTCAGTAACCATGGTCTCTCTCTCAGTCAGTAACCATGGTCTCTCTCTCAGTCAGTAACCATGGTCTCTCTCTCAGTCAGTAACCATGGTCTCTCTCTCAGTCAGTAACCATGGTGTCGCTCTCAGTCAGTAACCATGGTCTTGCTCTCAGTCAGTAACCATGGTCTCTCTCTCAGTCAGTAACCATGGTCTCTCTCTCAGTCAGTAACTATGGTCTCTCTCAGTCAGTAACCATGGTCTCTCTCTCAGTCAGTAGCAATGGTGTCGCTCTCAGTCAGTAACCATGGTCTCTCTCTCAGTCAGTAACCATGGTCTCTCTCAGTCTGTAACCATGGTGTCTCTCTCAGTCAGTAACCATGGTGTCTCTCTCAGTCAGTAACCATGGTCTCTCTCAATCAGTACCATGGTCTCTCTCTAAGTCTGTAACAATGGTGTCTCTCTCAGTCAGTAACCATGGTCTCGCTCAATCAGTACCATGGTCTCTCTCTCAGTCTGTAACCATGGTCTCTCAGTCAGTAACCATGGTCTCTCTCTCAGTCAGTAACCATGGAATCTCTCTGTCAGTAACCATGGAATCTCTCTGTCAGTAACCATGGAATCTCTCTGTCTGTAATCATGGAATCTCTCTCAGTCAGTAACCATGGTCTCTCTCTGTCAGTAACCATGGTCTCTCTCTGTCTGTAATCATAGAATCTCTCTCAGTCAGCAACCATGGTCTCTCAGTCAGTAACCATGGAATCTCTCTGTCTGTAATCATGGAATCTCTCTCAGTCAGTAACCATGGAATCTCTCTCAGTCTGTAATGTGAATGAACATATGAGGTAACCATGGTCTCTCTTAGTCAGTAACCATGGTCTCTCTGTCTGTAACCATGGTCTCACTCTCAGTCTGTAACCATGGTCTCTCTCTCAGTCTGTAACCATGGTTTCTCTCTCAATCAGTAACCATGGTCTCTCTCAGTCTGTAACCATGGTCTCTCTCAGTCTGTAACCATGGTCTCTCTCTGTCTGTAACCATGGTCTCTCTCAGTCTGTAACCATGGTCTCTCTCAGTCTGTAACCATGGTCTCTCTCAGTCTGTAACCATGGTCTCTCTCTGTCTGTAACCATGGTCTCTCTCAGTCTGTAACCATGGTGTCTCTCTCAGTTTCTAACCATGGTGTCTCTCTGTCAGTAACTATGGTCTCTCTCTAAGTCAGTAACCATGGTCTCTCTCTCAGTCAGTAACCATGGTCTCTCTCTCAGTCAGTAACCATGGTGTCGCTCTAAGTCAGTAACCATAGTCTCTCTCAGTCAGTAACCATGGTCTCTCTCTCAGTCAGTAACAATGGTGTCGCTCTCAGTCAGTAACCATGGTCTCTCTCTCAGTCAGTAACCATGGTCTCTCTCAGTCTGTAACCATTGTGTCTCTTTCAGTCAGTAACCATGGTGTCTCTCTCAGTCAGTAACCATGGTCTCTCTCAATCAGTACCATGGTCTCTCTCTCAGGCTGTAAGGTGAATGAACATGTGATGTAACCATGGTCTCTCTCTCAGTCAGTAACCATGGTCTCTCTCTCAGTCTGTAACCATGGTCTCTCTCTTAGTCTGTAACGATGTTGTCTCTCTCAGTCTGTAACCATGTTTCTCTCAGTCCGTAACCATGGTCTCTCTCAGTCTGTAAAAATGGTATCTCTCTCAGTCCATAACCATGGTGTCTCTCTCAGTCAGTAACTATGGTCTCTCTCTAAGTCAGTAACCATGGTCTCTCTCTTAGTCAGTAACCATGGTCTATCTCTCAGTCTGTATGGTGAATGAACAAGTGAGGTAACCATGGTCTCTCTCAGTCAGTAACCATGGTCTCTCTCTTAGTCTGTATGGTGAATGAACAAGTGAGGTAACCATGGTCTCTCTCAGTCAGTAACCATGGTCTCTCTCTTAGTCTGTAACCATGGTGTCTCTCTCAGTCTGCAACCATGGTCTCTCTCTCAGTCAGTAACCATGGTGTCTCTCTGTCTCTAACCATGGTGTCTCTCTCAGTCAGTAACTATGGTCTCTCTCTAAGTCAGTAACCATGGTCTCTCTCTCAGTCTGTAACCATGGTCTCTCTCTCTCTCTGTATGTAACCATGGTCTCTCTCTCAGTCTGTAACCATGGTCTATCTCTCAGTCTGTATGGTGAATGAACAAGTGAGGTAACCATGGTCTCTCTCAGTCAGTAACCATGGTCTCTCTCTTAGTCTGTAACCATGGTGTCTCTCTCAGTCTGCAACCATGGTCTCTCTCTCAGTCAGTAACCATGGTGTCTCTCTCAGTCAGTAACTATGGTCTCTCTCTAAGTCAGTAACCATGGTCTCTCTCTTAGTCAGTAACCATGGTCTCTCTCTCAGTCAGTAACCATGGTTTCTCTATCAGTCAGTAACCATTGTCTCTCTCTCAGTCTGTAACCATGGTCTCTCTCTTAGTCTGTAAGGTGAATGAACATGTGAGGTAACCATGGTCTCTCTGTCTGTAACCATGGTTTCTCTATCAGTCAGTAACCATGGTCTCTCTCTGTCTGTAAGGGGAATGAACATGTGAGGTAACCATGGTCTCTCTCAGTCTGTAACCATGGTCTCTCTCTCAGTCTGTAACCATGGTCTCTCTATCAGTCAGTAACCATGGTCTCTCTCTGTCTGTAACCATGGTCTCTCTCTTAGTCTGTAAGGTGAATGAACATGTGAGGTAACCAAGGTCTCTCTCAGTCAGTAACCATGGTCTCTCTCAGTATGTAACCATGGTCTCTCTCCCAGTCTCTAAGGTGAATGAATATGTGAGGTAACCATGGTCTCTCTCAGTCAGTAACCATGGTCTCTCTCAGTCAGTAACCATGGTCTCTCTCTGTCAGTAACCATGGTCTCTCTCTCAGTCTGTAAGGTGAATGAACATGTGAGGTAACCATGGTCTCTCTCAGTCAGTAACCATGTACTCTCTCAATCAGTAACCATGGTCTCTTTTTCAGTCAGTAACCTTGGTCTCTCTCTCAGTCTGTAAGGTGAATGAACATGTGATGTAACCATGGTCTCTCTCTCAGTCAGTAACCATGGTCTCTCTCAGTCAGTAACCATGGTGTCTCTCTCAGTCTGTAAGGTGAATGAACATGTGATGTAACCATGGTCTCTCTCAGTCAGTAACCATGGTCTCTCTCTGTCTGTAACCATGATCTCTCTGTCAGTAACCATGGTCTCTCTCTCAGTGTGTAAGGTGAATGAACATGTGAGGTAACCATGGTCTCTCTCTCAGTCTGTAACCATGGTTTCTCTATCAGTCAGTAACCATGGTCTCTCTCTCAGTCAGTAACCATGGAATCTCTCTTAGTCTGTAATCATGGTCTCTCTCTCTCTGTCTGTAATGTGAATGAACATGTGAGGTAACCCTGGTCTCAGTCAGTAACCATGGTCTCTCTCTCAGTCTGTAACTATGGTCTCTCTCTCAGTCTGTAACGTGAATGAACATATGAGGTAACCATGGTCTCTCTTAGTCAGTAACCATGGTCTCTCTCAGTCTGTAACCATGGTCTCTCTCTCTCAGTCTGTAACCATGTTCTCACTCTCAGTCTGTAACCATGGTCTCTCTCTCAGTCTGTAACCATGGTCTCTCTCAGTCTGTAACCATGGTCTCTCTCTCGGTCTGTAATCATGGTCTCTCTCTCAGTCTGTAACCATGGTCTCTCTCTCAGTCAGTAACCATGGTGTCTCTCTCAGTTTCTAATCATGGTGTCTCTCTAAGTCAGTAACCATGGTCTCTCTCTCAGTCAGTAACCATGGTCTCTCTCTCAGTCAGTAACCATGGTGTCGCTCTCGGTCAGTAACCATGGTCTCTCTCTCAGTCAGTAACCATGGTCTCTCTCTCAGTCAGTAACCATGGTCTCTCTCTCAGTCAGTAACCATGGTGTCGCTCTCAGTCAGTAACCATGGTCTCGCTCTCAGTCAGTAACCATGGTCTCTCTCTCAGTCAGTAACCATGGTCTCTCTCTCAGTCAGTAACTATGGTCTCTCTCTAAGTCAGTAACCATGGTCTCTCTCAGTCAGTAACCATGGTCTCTCTCTCAGTGTGTAAGGTGAATGAACATGTGAGGTAACCATGGTCTCTCTCTCAGTCTGTAACCATGGTTTCTCTATCAGTCAGTAACCATGGTCTCTCTCTCAGTCAGTAACCATGGAATCTCTCTTAGTCTGTAATCATGGTCTCTCTCTCTCTGTCTGTAATGTGAATGAACATGTGAGGTAACCATGGTCTCAGTCAGTAACCATGGTCTCTCTCTCAGTCTGTAACCATGGTCTCTCTCTCAGTCTGTAACGTGAATGAACATATGAGGTAACCATGGTCTCTCTTAGTCAGTAACCATGGTCTCTCTCAGTCTGTAACCATGGTCTCTCTCTCTCAGTCTGTAACCATGTTCTCACTCTCAGTCTGTAACCATGGTCTCTCTCTCAGTCTGTAACCATGGTGTCTCTCTCAGTCTGTAACCATGGTCTCTCTCTCAGTCAGTAACCATGGTGTCTCTCTCAGTTTCTAACCATGGTGTCTCTCTCAGTCAGTAACTATGGTCTCTCTCTCAGTCAGTAACCATGGTGTCGCTCTCGGTCAGTAACCATGGTCTCTCTCTCGGTCAGTAACCATGGTCTCTCTCTCGGTCAGTAACCATGGTCTCTCTCTCAGTCAGTAACCATGGTCTCTCTCTCAGTCAGTAACCATGGTCTCTCTCTCAGTCAGTAACCATGGTCTCTCTCTCAGTCAGTAACCATGGTCTCTCTCTCAGTCAGTAACCATGGTCTCTCTCTCAGTCAGTAACCATGGTCTCTCTCTCAGTCAGTAACCATGGTCTCTCTCTCAGTCAGTAACCATGGTCTCTCTCTCAGTCAGTAACCATGGTCTCTCTCTCAGTCAGTAACCATGGTCTCTCTCTCAGTCAGTAACCATGGTCTCTCTCTCAGTCAGTAACCATGGTCTCTCTCTCAGTCAGTAACCATGGTCTCTCTCTCAGTCAGTAACCATGGTCTCTCTCTCAGTCAGTAACCATGGTGTCGCTCTCAGTCAGTAACCATGGTCTCTCTCTCAGTCAGTAACCATGGTCTCTCTCTCAGTCTGTAACCATGGTGTCTCTCTCAGTCAGTAACCATGGTGTCTCTCTCAGTCAGTAACCATGGTCTCTCTCAGTCTGTAACCATGTTGTTTCTCTCAGTCCGTAACCATGGTCTCTCTGTCTGTAAAAATGGTGTCTCTCTGTCCATAACCATGGTCTCTCTCTCTCTCAGTATGTAACCATGGTCTCTCTCTCAGTCTGTAACCATGGTCTATCTCTCAGTCTGTATGGTGAATGAACAAGTGAGGTAACCATGGTCTCTCTCAGTCAGTAACCATGGTCTCTCTCTTAGTCAGTAACCATGGTCTCTCTCTTAGTCTGTAACCATGGTGTCTCTCTCAGTCTGTAACCATGGTCTCTCTCTGTCAGTAACCATGGTGTCTCTCTGTCTCTAACCATGGTGTCTCTCTCAGTCAGTAACTATGGTCTCTCTCTAAGTCAGTAACCATGGTCTCTCTCTCAGTCAGTAACCATGGTGTCGCTCTCGGTCAGTAACCATGGTCTCTCTCTCAGTCAATAACCATGGTCTCTCTCTCAGTCAGTAACCATGGTCTCTCTCTCAGTCAGTAACCATGGTGTCGCTCTCAGTCAGTAACCATGGTCTCGCTCTCAGTCAGAAACCATGGTCTCTCTCTCAGTCAGTAACCATGGTCTCTCTCTCAGTCAGTAACAATGATGTCGCTCTCAGTCAGTAACCATGGTCTCTCTCTGTCAGTATCCATGGTCTCTCTCAGTCTGTAACCATGGTGTCTCTCTCAGTCAGTAACCATAGTGTCTCTCTCAGTCAGTAACCATGGTCTCTCTCAATCAGTAACCATGGTCTCTCTCTCAGTCTTTAACCATGGTCTCTCTCTGTCTTTAACCATGGTCTCTCTCTCAGTCTGTAACCATGGTGTCTCTCTCAGTCAGTAACCATGGTCTCTCTCTCAGGCTGTAAGGTGAATGAACATGTGATGTAACCATGGTCTCTCTCTCAGTCTGTAACCATGTTGTCTCTCTCAGTCTGTAACCATGTTGTTTCTCTCAGTCCGTAACCATGGTCTCTCTGTCTGTAAAAATGGTGTCTCTCTGTCCATAACCATGGTCTCTCTCTCTCTCAGTATGTAACCATGGTCTATCTCTCAGTCTGTATGGTGAATGAACAAGTGAGGTAACCATGGTCTCTCTAAGTCAGTAACCATGGTCTCTCTCAGTCAGTAACCATGGTCTCTCTCTTAGTCTGTAACCATGGTGTCTCTCTCAGTCTGTAACCATGGTCTCTCTCTCAGTCAGTAACCATGGTGTCTCTCTCAGTCTCTAACCATGGTGTCTCTCTCAGTCAGTAACCATGGTCTCTCTCTCAGTCAGTAACCATGGTCTCTCTCTCAGTCAGTAACCATGGTTTCTCTATCAGTCAGTAACCATTGTCTCTCTCTCAGTCTGTAACCATGGTATCTCTCTTAGTCTGTAAGGTGAATGAACATGTGAGGTAACCATGGTCTCTCTCTCAGTCTGTAACCATGGTTTCTCTATCAGTCAGTAACCATGGTCTCTCTCTCAGTCTGTAACCATGGTCTCTCTCAGTCAGTAACCATGGTCTCTCTCTCAGTCTGTAAGGGGAATGAACATGTGAGGTAACCATGGTCTCTCTCAGTCTGTAACCATGGTCTCTCTCTCAGTCTGTAACCATGGTCTCTCTCTCAGTCTGTAACCATGGTTTCTCTATCAGTCAGTAACCATGGTGTCTCTCTCAGTCTGTAACCATGGTCTATCTCTTAGTCTGTAAGGTGAATGAACATGTGAGGTAACCAAGGTTTCTCTCAGTCAGTAACCATGGTCTCTCTCAGTATGTAACCATGGTCTATCTCTTAGTCTGTAAGGTGAATGAATATGTGAGGTAACCATGGTCTCTCTCAGTCAGTAACCATGGACTCTCTCAATCAGTAACCATGGTCTCTTTTTCAGTCAGTAACCTTGGTCTCTCTCTCAATCTGTGAGGTGAATGAACATGTGAGGTAACCATGGTCTCTCTCAGTCAGTAACCATGGTCTCTCTCTCAGTCTGTAAGGTGAATGCACATGTGGTGTAACTATGGTCTCTCTCAGTCAGTAACCATGGTCTCTCTCTCAGTCTGTAAGGTGAATGCACATGTGGTGTAACTATGGTCTCTCTCAGACAGTAACCATGGTCTCTCTCGGTCTTTAACCATGGTCTCTCTCAGTCAGTAACCATGGTCTCTCTCTCAGTCTGTAAGGTGAATGAGCATGTGATGTTACCATGGTCTCTCTCAGTCAGTAACCATGGTCTCTCTCTCAGTCTGTAACCATGGTCTCTCTCAGTCAGTAACCATGGTCTCTCTCACTCAGTAACCATGGTCTCTCTCAGTCTGTAACCATGATCTCTCTCACTCAGTAACCATGGTCTCTCTCTCAGTGTGTAAGGTGAATGAACATGTGATGTAACCATGGTCTCTCTCTCAGTCTGTAAGGTGAATGTACACAGACGCTGTGAAAGTAACGTGGCTCCTAACTGTGGGGTGGACGCGAGGGGCATCGCCAAGGTTCTGTCAGACCTGGGGGTCACACCAGACAAGATCTCCAGCAGTGCCCAGAGGAGGAAAAAGGTTAGAGGGCATCACCATTGACACTGGGCACTGCCAGGGGGCACTGCCGTGGTCAGAGGGCAGAGGCGAGGGGTTATGGTCAAGGAGTAGAAGCAGGGGTATGGGCAGGGGCAGGGGCCAACGGGTATGAGCAGGGGTAGGGGTATGGGGCAGGGATATAGGGCAGGGGTATGGGCAGGGGTAGGGTGCAGGGGTATGGGCAGGGGTGAATGGTAGGGGCAGGGGTATGGGGCAGGGGTATGGGCAGGGGTATGGGGCAGGGGTGTGGGGCAGGGGTATGGGTATTGGCAGGGGCAGGGGTGAGGGTCAGGGGCAGGACTGAGGGGTAGGGAGTGTAGGCAGGGGTATGGGGCAGGGGTGAGGGTAGGGAGTATGTGCAGGGGATAGGTGGCTGGGGGAGGGGCGAGGGGTATCGGCAAGGGCAACAATTGATGAGAATTCAGATTTATTAAATGTGTACAGAATGTCCTCAATGAGACAATTAATTTAGCAGCAGTCACAGTGCACACAGATCAAACGCATATCCCCTGCCTCCTAATCCTGCTTGTACCCCTTGCCCCTGCCCAGATATAATTCTACTGGATAGAATTATACTCAACAGAACTATACTGGATAGAATGATACTGGATAGAATTATACTGGATAGAATTATTCTGGATAGAATGATTATGGATATAATTATACTGGATAGAATTATACTGGATAGAATTATATTGGATAGAATGATTATAGATAGAATTATACTGGATAGAATTAGACTGGATATAATTAGACTGGATATAATTAGACTGGATATAATTATATTGGATAGAAAGATTATAGATATAATTATTCTGAATATAATTATCCTGGATAGAATTATACTGGATAGAATGATTATGTATAGAATTATACTGGATATAGTGATTATAGATTGAATTATACTGGACTAAATTATAATGGATATAATTATACTGGTATATTATAGAATGATTATGGATCGAATTATACTGGATATAATGATTATGGATATAATTATACTGGATATATTGATTATGGATATAATTATACTGGATATATTGATTATGGATATAATTATACTGGATAGAATTATACTGGATAGAATGATTATGGATAGAATTATACTGGATAGAATTAGACTGGATAGAATGATTATGGATAGAATTATACCGAGTAGATTTATTCTGGATAGAGTTATGCTGGATAGAATGATTATGGATAGAATTATACTGGATATAATGATTATGGATAGAATTATACTGGATAGAATTATACTGGATATAATGATTATGGATAGAATTATACTGGATATAATTATACTGGATAGAATGATTATGGATAGAATTATACTGGATATATTGATTATGGATATAATTATACTGGATATATTGATTATGGATAGAATTATACTGGATAGAATGATTATGCATAGAATTATACTGGATAGAATGATTATGGATAGAATTATACTGGATATAATTATACTGGATAGAATGATTGTGGATAGAATTATACTGGAAAGAATTATACTTGATAGAATGATAATGGATAGAATTATACTGGATAGAATGATTATGGATATACTTATACTGGATATAATTAGAATGAATAGAATGATTTTGGATATAATTATACTGGATAGAATGATAATATATTGAATGATTATGGATTGAAATATACTTGATAGAATTATACTGGATAGAATGATTATGGATAGAATTATGCTGGATAAAATTATCCTGGATATAATGATTATGGATAGAATTATACTGGATAGAATTATACAGCACAGAATGATTATGTATAGAATTATACTGGATAGATTTCGACTGGATAAATGATAATGGACAGAATTATACTGGATAGAATGATTATGGATATACTTATACTGGATAGAATTATACTGGATGTAATGATTATGGATATAATTATACTGGATAGATTGATAATAGATTGAATGATTATGGACTGAATTATACTTGATGTAATTATACTGGATAAAATGGTTATGGATAGAATTATGCTGGATAAAATAATCCTGGATAGAATGATTATGGATAGAATGATACTGGATACAATTCGACTGGATAAATGATTATGGATAGAATTATACTGGATAGAATTATACTGGATAGAATTGTACAGGATTTAATGATTATGGATAGAATTATACTGGATAGAATTAGACTGGATAGAATGATTATGGATAGAATTATACTGGATAGAATTATACAGCACAGAATGATTATGGATAGAATTATACTGAGTAGATGCATTCTAGATATAATTATGCTGGATAGAATGATTATGGATAGAATTATACTGGATATAATGATTATGGATAGAATTATACTGTATAGAATGATTATGGATAGAATTATACTGCATAGAATTAGACTGGATAGAATGATTATGGATAGAATTATACTGAGTAGATTTATTCTGGATAGAGTTATGCTGGATAGAATGATTATGGATAGAATTATACTGGAGATAATGATTATGGATAGAATTATACTGGATATATTGATTATGGATAGAATTATACTGGATATAATTATACTGGATATATTGATTATGTATAGAATTATACTGGATAGAATTATACTGGATAGAATGATTATGGATAGAATTATACTGGATATAATTATACTGGATAGAATGATTGTGGATAGAATTATACTGGATAGAATTACACTGGATATAATGATTGTGGATAAAATTATACTGGATAGAATTATACTGGATAGAATTATACTGGATATAATGATTATGGATATAATTATACTGGATATTTTGATTATGGATAGAATTATACTGGATAGAATTATACTGGATATATTGATTATGTATAGAATTATACTGGATAGAATTATAATGGATAGAATGATTATGGATAGAATTATACTGGATAGAATGATTTTGGATAGAATTATACTGGATAGAATTGTACTGGATATAATGATTATGGATAGAATTATACTGGATATATTGATTATGGATAGAATTATACTGGATAGAATTATACTGGATATGGTGATTATGGATAGAATTATACTGGATATAATTATACTGGATAGAATGATTTTGGATAGAATTATACTGGATATAATTATACTGGATAGAATGATTTTGGATAGAATTATACTGGATAGAATTATACTGGATAGAATGATTATGGATAGAATTATACTGGATATAATTATACTGGATAGAATGATTTTGGATAGAATTGTACTGGATAGAATTGTACTGGATATAATGATTATGGATAGAATTATACTGGATAGAATAATACTGGATATAATGATTATGGATATAATTATACAGCACAGAATGATTATGGATAGAATTATACTGAGTAGATGCATTCTAGATATAATTATGCTGGATAGAATGATTATGGATAGAATTATACTGGATATATTGATTATGGATAGAATTATACTGGATATAGTGATTATGGATATAATTATACTGGATAGAATTATACTGGATAAAATTACACAGTATAGAATGATTATGGATAGAATTATACTGGATAGAATTATACTGGATAGAATGATTGTGGATAGAATTATACTGGATAGAATTATACTTGATAGAATGATAATGGATAGAATTATACTGGATAGAATGATTATGGATATAGTTATACTGGATATAATTAGAATGAATAGAATGATACTGGATAGAATTATACTGTATGTAATGATTATGGAGATAATTATACTGGATAGATTGATTATGTATAGAATTATACTGGATAGAATTATACTGGATAGAATGATTATGGATAGAATTATACTGGATAGAATTATACTGGATATAATGATTGTGGATATAATTATACTGGATAGAATTATACTGGATATAATGATTATGGATATAATTATACTGGATATTTTGATTATGGCTAGAATTATACTGGATAGAATTATACTGGATAGAATTATTGTGGATAGAATTATACTGGATAGAATTATACTGGATATAATGATTGTGGATAGAATTATACTGGATAGAATTATACTGGATATAATGATTATGGATATAATTATACTGGATATTTTGATTATGGATATAATTATACTGGATAGAATTATACTGGAGATAATGATTATGGATATAATTATACTGGATATTTTGATTATGGCTAGAATTATACTGGATAGAATTATACTGGATAGAATTATTGTGGATAGAATTATACTGGATAGAATTATACTGGATATAATGATTGTGGATAGAATTATACTGGATAGAATTATACTGGATATAATGATTATGGATATAATTATACTGGATATTTTGATTATGGATATAATTATACTGGATATTTTGATTATGGCTAGAATTATACTGGATAGAATTATACTGGATAGAATTATACTGGATATAATGATTGTGGATAGAATTATACTGGATATAATTATACTGGATATAATGATTATGGATATAATTATACTGGATATTTTGATTATGGATATAATTATACTGGATATTTTGATTATGGATAGAATTATACTGGATATTTTGATTATGGATATAATTATACTGGATATTTTGATTATGGATAGAATTATACTGGATAGAATTATACTGGATAGAATGATTATGGAATTATACTGAGTAGATGCATTCTAGATAGAATTATGCTGGATAGAATGATTATGGATAGAATTATACTGGATATAATGATTATGGATAGAATTATACTGTATAGAATGATTATGGATAGAATTATACTGGATAGAATTAGACTGGATAGAATGATTATGGATAGAATTATACTGGATATAATGATTATGGATATAATTATACTGGATATAATGATTATGGATATAATTATACTGGATATTTTGATTATGGATATAATTATACTGGATATTTTGATTATGGCTAGAATTATACTGGATAGAATTATACTGGATAGAATTATTGTGGATAGAATTATACTGGATAGAATTATACTGGATATAATGATTGTGGATAGAATTATACTGGATAGAATTATACTGGATATAATGATTATGGATATAATTATACTGGATATTTTGATTATGGATATAATTATACTGGATATTTTGATTATGGCTAGAATTATACTGGATAGAATTATACTGGATAGAATTATTGTGGATAGAATTATACTGGATAGAATTATACTGGATATAATGATTGTGGATAGAATTATACTGGATAGAATTATACTGGATATAATGATTATGGATATAATTATACTGGATATTTTGATTATGGATATAATTATACTGGATATTTTGATTATGGATAGAATTATACTGGATAGAATTATACTGGATAGAATTATGCTGGATAGAATGATTATGGATAGAATTATACTGGATTTAATGATTATGGATAGAATTATACTGTATAGAATGATTATGGATAGAATTATACTGGATAGAATTAGACTGGATAGAATGATTATGGATATAATTATACTGAGTAGATTTATTCTGGATAGAGTTATGCTGGATAGAATGATTATGGATAGAATTATACTGGATATAATGATTATGGATAGAATTATACTGGATATATTGATTATGGATAGAATTATACTGGATAGAATTATACTGGATATATTGATTATGTATAGAATTATACTGGATAGAATTATACTGGATAGAATTATACTGGATAGAATGATTATGGATAGAATTATACTGGGTAGAATTATACTGGATAGAATGATTGTGGATAGAATTATACTGGATAGAATTATACTGGATATATTGATTATGTATAGAATTATACTGGATAGAATTATACTGGATAGAATGATTATGGATAGAATTATACTGGATATAATTATACTGGATAGAATTATACTGGATATATTGATTATGGATAGAATTATACTGGATATATTGATTATGGATAGAATTATACTGGATAGAATTATACTGGATAAAATTACACAGTATAGAATAATTATGGATATAATTATACTGGATATAATTATACTGGAAATATTGATTATGGATAGAATTATACTGGATATAGTGATTATAGATAGAATTATACTGAATAGAATTATACTGGATAAAATTACACAGTATAGAATGATTATGGATAGAATTATACTGGATATAATTATACTGGATAGAATGATTGTGGATAGAATTATACTGGATAGAATTATACTTGATAGAATGATAATGGATAGAATTATACTGGATAGAATGATTATGGATATACTTATACTGGATATAATTAGAATGAATAGAATGATACTGTATAGAATTATACTGGATGTAATGATTATGGATATAATTATACTGGATAGATTGATAATAGATTGAAAGATTATGGATTGAATTATACTTGATGTAATTATACTGGATAAAATGGTTATGGATAGAATTATGCTGGATAAAATTATCCTGGATAGAATGATTATGGATAGAATGATACTGGATAGAATTATACAGCACAGAATGATTATGTATAGAATTATACTGGATAGAATTAGACTGGATAAATGATTATGGATAGAATTATACTGGATAGAATTATACTGGATAGAATTGTACAGGATTTAATGATTATGGATAGAATTATACTGGATAGAATGATTATGGAATTATACTGAGTAGATGCAATCTAGATAGAATTATGCTGGATAGAATGATTATGGATAGAATTATACTGGAGATAATGATTATGGATAGAATTATACTGTATAGAATGATTATGGATAGAATTATACTGGATAGAATTAGACTGGATAGAATGATTATGGATATAATTATACTGAGTAGATTTATTCTGGATAGAGTTATGCTGGATAGAATGATTATGGATAGAATTATACTGGATATAATGATTATGGATAGAATTATACTGGATATATTGATTATGGATAGAATTATACTGGATAGAATTATACTGGATATATTGATTATGTATAGAATTATACTGGATAGAATTATACTGGAGAGAATTATACTGGATAGAATGATTATGGATAGAATTATACTGGGTAGAATTATACTGGATAGAATGATTGTGGATAGAATTATACTGGATAGAATTATACTGGATATATTGATTATGTATAGAATTATACTGGATAGAATTATACTGGATAGAATGATTATGGATAGAATTATACTGGATATAATTATACTGGATAGAATTATACTGGATATATTGATTATGGATAGAATTATACTGGATATATTGATTATGGATAGAATTATACTGGATAGAATTATACTGGATAAAATTACACAGTATAGAATAATTATGGATATAATTATACTGGATATAATTATACTGGAAATATTGATTATGGATAGAATTATACTGGATATAGTGATTATAGATAGAATTATACTGAATAGAATTATACTGGATAAAATTACACAGTATAGAATGATTATGGATAGAATTATACTGGATATAATTATACTGGATAGAATGATTGTGGATAGAATTATACTGGATAGAATTATACTTGATAGAATGATAATGGATAGAATTATACTGGATAGAATGATTATGGATATACTTATACTGGATATAATTAGAATGAATAGAATGATACTGGATAGAATTATACTGGATGTAATGATTATGGATATAATTATACTGGATAGATTGATAATAGATTGAAAGATTATGGATTGAATTATACTTGATGTAATTATACTGGATAAAATGGTTATGGATAGAATTATGCTGGATAAAATTATCCTGGATAGAATGATTATGGATAGAATGATACTGGATAGAATTATACAGCACAGAATGATTATGTATAGAATTATACTGGATAGAATTAGACTGGATAAATGATTATGGATAGAATTATACTGGATAGAATTATACTGGATAGAATTGTACAGGATTTAATGATTATGGATAGAATTATACTGGATAGAATGATTATGGAATTATACTGAGTAGATGCAATCTAGATAGAATTATGCTGGATAGAATGATTATGGATAGAATTATACTGGAGATAATGATTATGGATAGAATTATACTGTATAGAATGATTATGGATAGAATTATACTGGATAGAATTAGACTGGATAGAATGATTATGGATATAATTATACTGAGTAGATTTATTCTGGATAGAGTTATGCTGGATAGAATGATTATGGATATAATTATACTGGATATAATGATTATGGATAGAATTATACTGGATATATTGATTATGGATAGAATTATACTGGATAGAATTATACTGGATATATTGATTATGTATAGAATTATACTGGATAGAATTATACTGGATAGAATTATACTGGATAGAATGATTATGGATAGAATTATACTGGATAGATTTATACTGGATAGAATGATTGTGGATAGAATTATACTGGATAGAATTATACTGGATATATTGATTATGTATAGAATTATACTGGATAGAATTATACTGGATAGAATGATTATGGATAGAATTATACTGGATATAATTATACTGGATAGAATTATACTGGATATATTGATTATGGATAGAATTATACTGGATATATTGATTATGGATAGAATTATACTGGATAGAATTATACTGGATAAAATTACACAGTATAGAATAATTATGGATATAATTATACTGGATATAATTATACTGGATAGAATGATTGTGTATAGAATTATACTGGATATAATTATACTGGAAATATTGATTATGGATAGAATTATACTGGATATAGTGATTATAGATAGAATTATACTGAATAGAATTATACTGGATAAAATTACACAGTATAGAATGATTATGGATAGAATTATACTGGATATAATTATACTGGATAGAATGATTGTGGATAGAATTATACTGGATAGAATTATACTTGATAGAATGATAATGGATAGAATTATACTGGATATAATTAGAATGAATAGAATGATACTGGATAGAATTATACTGGATGTAATGATTATGGATATAATTATACTGGATAGATTGATAATAGATTGAAAGATTATGGATTGAATTATACTTGATGTAATTATACTGGATAAAATGGTTATGGATAGAATTATGCTGGATAAAATTATCCTGGATAGAATGATTATGGATAGAATGATACTGGATAGAATTATACAGCACAGAATGATTATGTATAGAATTATACTGGATAGAATTATACTGGATAGAATTATACTGGATAGAATTGTACAGGATTTAATGATTATGGATAGAATTATACTGGATAGAATTAGACTGGATAGAATTATACTTTAATAAAATTATACTGGATAGAATTATACTGGATGTAATGGTTATGGATATAATTATACTGGATAGATTGATTATGTATAGAATTATACTGGATATAGTGATTATGGATATAATTATACTGGATATTTTGATTATGGATAGAATTATACTGGATAGAATTATACTGGATATATTGATTATGTATAGAATTATACTGGATAGAATTATACTGGATAGAATTATACTGGATAGAATTATACTGGATAGAATTATACTGGATATAATGATTATGGATAGAATTATACTGGATAGAATTATACTGGATAAAATTATTGTGGATAGAATTACACTGGATAGAATCATACTGGATATAATGATTATGGATAGAATTATACTGGATATATTGATTATGGATAGAATCATACTGGATATATTGATTATGGATAGAATTATACTGGATAGAATTATACTGGATAAAATTACACAGTATAGAATAATTATGGATAGAATAATACTGGATATAATTATACTGGATAGAATGATTGTGGATAGAATTATACTGGATATATTGATTATGGATAGAATTATACTGGATAGAATTATACTGGATAAAATTACACAGTATAGAATAATTATGGATAGAATTATACTGGATATAATTATACTGGATAGAATGATTGTGGATAGAATTATACTGGATATAATTATACTGGATAAAATTACACAGTATAGAATGATTATGCATAGAATTATACTGGATATAATGATTATGGATATAATTATACTGGATATATTGATTATGGATAGAATTATACTGGATATATTGATTATGGATAGAATTATACTGGATAGAATTATACTGGATGAAATTACACAGTATAGAATGATTATGGATAGAATTATACTGGATATAATTATACTGGATAGAATGACTGTGGATAGAATTATACTGGATAGAATTATACTTGATAGAATGATAATGGATAGAATTATACTGGATATATTGATTATGGATAGAATTATACTGGATAGAATTATACTGGATGAAATTACACAGTATAGAAAGATTGTGGATAGAATTATACTGGATAGAATTATACTGGATATATTGATTATGGATAGAATTATACTGGATAGAATTATACTGGATAGAATGATTATGGATAGAATTATACTGGATATAATTATACTGGATAGAATGATTGTGGATAGAATTATACTGGATAGAATTACACTGGATATAATGATTGTGCATAGAATTATACTGGATAGAATTATACTGGATATAATGATTATGGATATAATTATACTGGATATATTGATTATGGATAGAATTATACTGGATAGAATTATGGATAGAATTATACTGGATAGAATGATTATGGATAGAATTATACTGGATATAATTATACTGGATAGAATGATTTTGGATAGAATTATACTGGATAGAATTATACTGGATATAATGATTATGGATAGAATTATACTGGATATATTGATTATGGATAGAATTATACTGGATATATTGATTATGGATAGAATTATACTGGATAGAATTAGACTGGATAGAATGATTATGGATAGAATTATACCGAGTAGATTTATTCTGGATAGAGTTATGCTGGATAGAATGATTATGGATAGAATTATACTGGATATAATGATTATGGATAGAATTATACTGGATAGAATTATACTGGATATAATGATTATGGAATTATACTGGATGTAATGATTATGGAATTATACTGGATGTAATGATTATGGATATAATTATACTGGATAGATTGATTATGTATAGAATTATACTGGATAGAATTATACTGTATAGAATGATAATGTATAGAATTATACTGGATAGAATTATACTGGATAGAATGATTATGGATAGAATTATACTGAGTAGATGCATTCTAGATAGAATTATGCTGGATAGGATGATTATGGATAGAATTATACTGGATATAATGATTATGGATAGAATTATACTGTATAGAATGATTATGGATAGAATTATACTGGATAGAATTAGACTGGATAGAATGATTATGGATAGAATTATACTGAGTAGATTTATTCTGGATAGAGTTATGCTGGATAGAATGATTATGCATAGAATTATACTGTATATAATGATTATAGATAGAATTATACTGGATATATTGATTATGGATAGAATTATACTGGATAGAATTATACTGGATAGAATGATTATGGATAGAAAGATTATGGATAGAATTATACTGGATAGAATTATACTGGATAGAATGATTGTGGATAGAATTATACTGGATAGAATTATACTGGATATAATGATTGTGGATAGAATTATACTGGATAGAATTATACTGGATATAATGATTATGGATATAATTATACTGGATATTTTGATTATGGATAGAATTATACTGGATAGAATTATACTGGATATATTGATTATGTATAGAATTATACTGGATAGAATTATACTGGATATAATTATACTGGATAGAATGATTGTGGATAGAATTATACTGGATAGAATTATACTGGATATAATGATTATGGATAGAATTATACTGGATATATTGATTATGGATAGAATTATACTGGATAGAATTATACTGGATATATTGATTATGGATAGAATTATACTGGATATATTGATTATGGATAGAATTATACTGGATAGAATTATACTGGATATATTGATTATGGATAGAATTATACTGGATAGAATTATACTGGATATATTGATTATGGATAGAATTATACTGGATAGAATTATACTGGATAGAATTATACTGGATAGAATTATACTGGATAGAATTATACTGGATAGAATTATACTGGATATATTGATTATGGATAGAATTATACTGGATAGAATTATACTGGATACAATTACACAGTATAGAATGATTATGGATAGAATTATACTGGATATATTGATTATGGATAGAATTATACTGGATATATTGATTATGGATAGAATTATACTGGATAGAATTATACTGGATAAAATTACACAGTATAGAATGATTATGGATAGAATTATACTGGATATAATTATACTGGATAGAATGATTGTGGATAGAATTATACTGGATAGAATTATACTTGATAGAATGATATTGGATAGAATTATACTGGATAGAATGATTATGGATATACTTATAATGGATATAATTAGAATGAATAGAATGATACTGGATAGAATTATACTGGATGTAATGATTATGGATATAATTATACTGGATAGATTGATTATGGATAGAATTATACTGGATAGAATGATTATGGATAGAATTATACTGGATATAATTATACTGGATAGAAGGATTGTGGATAGAATTATACTGGATAGAATTATACTGGATATAATGTTTGTGGATAGAATTATACTGGATAGAATTATACTGGATAGAATTATACTGGATAGAATTATACTGGATAGAATTATACTGGATAGAATTATACTGGATATATTGATTATGGATAGAATTATACTGGATAGAATTATACTGGATAAAATTACACAGTATAGAATGATTATGGATAGAATTATACTGGATATATTGATTATGGATAGAATTATACTGGATATATTGATTATGGATAGAATTATACTGGATAGAATTATACTGGATAAAATTACACAGTATAGAATGATTATGGATAGAATTATACTGGATATAATTATACTGGATAGAATGATTGTGGATAGAATTATACTGGATAGAATTATACTTGATAGAATGATATTGGATAGAATTATACTGGATAGAATGATTATGGATATACTTATAATGGATATAATTAGAATGAATAGAATGATACTGGATAGAATTATACTGGATGTAATGATTATGGATATAATTATACTGGATAGATTGATTATGTATAGAATTATACTGGATAGAATGATTATGGATAGAATTATACTGGATATAATTATACTGGATAGAAGGATTGTGGATAGAATTATACTGGATAGAATTATACTGGATATAATGTTTGTGGATAGAATTATACTGGATAGAATTATACTTGATAGAATGATAATGGATAGAATTATACTGGATAGAATGATTATGGATAGAATTATACTGAGTAGATGCATTCTAGATAGAATTATGCTGGATAGAATGATTATGGATATAATTATACTGGATATAATGATTATGGATAGAATTATACTGTATAGAATGATTATGGATAGAATTATACTGGATAGAATTAAACTGGATAGAATGATTATGGATAGAATTATACTGAGTAGATTTTTTTCTGGATTAGAGTTATGCTGGATAGAATGATTATGGATAGAATTATACTGGATATAATGATTATGGATAGAATTATACTGGATATATTGATTATGGATAGAATTATACTGGATAGAATTATACTGGATATATTGATTATGTATAGAATTATACTGGATAGAATTATACTGGATAGAATGATTATGGATAGAATTATACTGGATATAATGATTATGGATAGAATTATACTGGATATATTGATTATGGATAGAATTATACTGGATAGAATTATACTGGATATATTGATTATGTATAGAATTATACTGGATAGAATTATACTGGATAGAATGATTATGGATAGAATTATACTGTATATATTTATACTGGATAGAATGATTGTGGATAGAATTATACTGGATAGAATTATACTGGATATAATGATTGTGGATAGAATTATACTGGATAGAATTATACTGGATATAGTGATTATGGATATAATTATACTGGATATTTTTGATTATGGATAGAATTATACTGGATAGAATTATACTGGATATATTGATTATGTATAGAATTATACTGGATAGAATTATACTGGATAGAATGATTATGGATAGAATTATACTGGATATATTGATTATGTATAGAATTATACTGGATAGAATTATACTGGATAGAATTATACTGGATAGAATGATTATGGATAGAATTATACTGGATAGAATTATACTGGATAGAATGATTGTGGATAGAATTATACTGGATAGAATTATACTGGATATATTGATTATGTATAGAATTATGCTGGATAGAATTATACTGGATAGAATGATTAAGGATAGAATTATACTGGATATAATTATACTGGATAGAATTATACTGGATATATTGATTATGGATAGAATTATACTGGATATATTGATTATGGATAGAATTATACTGGATAGAATTAGACTGGATAGAATGATTATGGATAGAATTATACCGAGTAGATTTATTCTGGATAGAGTTATGCTGGATAGAATGATTATGGATAGAATTATACTGGATATAATGATTATGGATAGAATTATACTGGATAGAATTATACTGTATATAATGATTATGGAATTATACTGGATGTAATGATTATGGAATTATACTGGATGTAATGATTATGGATATAATTATACTGGATAGATTGATTATGTATAGAATTATACTGGATAGAATTATACTGTATAGAATGATTATGTATAGAATTATACTGGATAGAATTATACTGGATAGAATGATTATGGATAGAATTATACTGAGTAGATGCATTCTAGATAGAATTATGCTGGATAGGATGATTATGGATAGAATTATACTGGATATAATGATTATGGATAGAATTATACTGTATAGAATGATTATGGATAGAATTATACTGGATAGAATTAGACTGGATAGAATGATTATGGATAGAATTATACTGAGTAGATTTATTCTGGATAGAGTTATGCTGGATAGAATGATTATGCATAGAATTATACTGTATATAATGATTATAGATAGAATTATACTGGATATATTGATTATGGATAGAATTATACTGGATAGAATTATACTGGATAGAATGATTGTGGATAGAATTATACTGGATAGAATTATACTGGATATAATGATTGTGGATAGAATTATACTGGATAGAATTATACTGGATATAATGATTATGGATATAATTATACTGGATATTTTGATTATGGATAGAATTATACTGGATAGAATTATACTGGATATAATGATTATGGAATTATACTGGATGTAATGATTATGGAATTATACTGGATGTAATGATTATGGATATAATTATACTGGATAGATTGATTATGTATAGAATTATACTGGATAGAATTATACTGTATAGAATGATTATGTATAGAATTATACTGGATAGAATTATACTGGATAGAATGATTATGGATAGAATTATACTGAGTAGATGCATTCTAGATAGAATTATACTGGATATAATGATTATGGATAGAATTATACTGGATATAATGATTATGGATAGAATTATACTGTATAGAATGATTATGGATAGAATTATACTGGATAGAATTAGACTGGATAGAATGATTATGGATAGAATTATACTGAGTAGATTTATTCTGGATAGAGTTATGCTGGATAGAATGATTATGCATAGAATTATACTGTATATAATGATTATAGATAGAATTATACTGGATATATTGATTATGAATAGAATTATACTGGATAGAATTATACTGGATAGAATGATTATGGCTAGAAAGATTATGGATAGAATTATACTGGATAGAATTATACTGGATAGAATGATTGTGGATAGAATTATACTGGATTGAATTATACTGGATATAATGATTGTGGATAGAATTATACTGGATAGAATTATACTGGATATAATGATTATGGATATAATTATACTGGATATTTTGATTATGGATAGAATTATACTGGATAGAATTATACTGGATATATTGATTATGTATAGAATTATACTGGATAGAATTATACTGGATAGAATTATACTGGATATAATTATACTGGATAGAATGATTGTGGATAGAATTATACTGGATAGAATTATACTGGATATAATGATTATGGATAGAATTATACTGGATATATTGATTATGGATAGAATTATACTGGATAGAATTATACTGGATATATTGATTATGGATAGAATTATACTGGATATATTGATTATGGATAGAATTATACTGGATAGAATTATACTGGATATATTGATTATGGATAGAATTATACTGGATAGAATTATACTGGATAAAATTACACAGTATAGAATGATTATGGATATAATTATACTGGATATATTGATTATGGATAGAATTATACTGGATAGAATTATACTGGATAAAATTACACAGTATAGAATGATTATGGATAGAATTATACTGGATATAATTATACTGGATAGAATGATTGTGGATAGAATTATACTGGATAGAATTATACTTGATAGAATGATATTGGATAGAATTATACTGGATAGAATGATTATGGATATACTTATAATGGATATAATTAGAATGAATAGAATGATACTGGATAGAATTATACTGGATGTAATGATTATGGATATAATTATACTGGATAGATTGATTATGTATAGAATTATACTGGATAGAATGATTATGGATAGAATTATACTGGATATAATTATACTGGATAGAAGGATTGTGGATAGAATTATACTGGATAGAATTATACTGGATATAATGTTTGTGGATAGAATTATACTGGATAGAATTATACTTGATAGAATGATAATGGATAGAATTATACTGGATAGAATGATTATGGATAGAATTATACTGAGTAGATGCATTCTAGATAGAATTATGCTGGATAGAATGATTATGGATATAATTATACTGGATATAATGATTATGGATAGAATTATACTGTATAGAATGATTATGGATAGAATTATACTGGATAGAATTAAACTGGATAGAATGATTATGGATAGAATTATACTGAGTAGATTTTTTTCTGGATAGAGTTATGCTGGATAGAATGATTATGGATAGAATTATACTGGATATAATGATTATGGATAGAATTATACTGGATATATTGATTATGGATAGAATTATACTGGATAGAATTATACTGGATATATTGATTATGTATAGAATTATACTGGATAGAATTATACTGGATAGAATGATTATGGATAGAATTATACTGTATATATTTATACTGGATAGAATGATTGTGGATAGAATTATACTGGATAGAATTATACTGGATATAATGATTGTGGATAGAATTATACTGGATAGAATTATACTGGATATAGTGATTATGGATATAATTATACTGGATATTTTTGATTATGGATAGAATTATACTGGATAGAATTATACTGGATATATTGATTATGTATAGAATTATACTGGATAGAATTATACTGGATAGAATGATTATGGATAGAATTATACTGGATAGAATTATACTGGATAGAATGATTGTGGATAGAATTATACTGGATAGAATTATACTTGATATAATGATTATGGATAGAATTATACTGGATATATTGATTATGGATAGAATTATACTGGATATATTGATTATGGATAGAATTATACTGGATATATTGATTATGGATAGAATTATACTGGATAGAATTATACTGGATAGAATTATACTGGATAGAATGATTATGGATAGAATTATACTGGATAAAATTACACCATATAGAATAATTATGGATAGAATTATACTGGATATAATTATACTGGATAGAATGATTGTGGATAGAATTATACTGGATATAATTATACTAGAAATATTGATTATGGATAGAATTATACTGGATAGAATTATACTGGATAAAATTACACAGTATAGAATGATTATGGATAGAATTATACTGGATATAATTATACCGGATAGAATGATTGTGGATAGAATTATACTGGATAGAATTATACTGGATAGAATTATACTGGATATAATGATTATGGATAGAATTATACTGGATATATTGATTATGGATAGAATTATACTGGATATATTGATTATGGATAGAATTATACTGGATATATTGATTATGGATAGAATTATACTGGATAGAATTATACTGGATAGAATTATACTGGATAGAATGATTATGGATAGAATTATACTGGATAAAATTACACCATATAGAATAATTATGGATAGAATTATACTGGATATAATTATACTGGATAGAATGATTGTGGATAGAATTATACTGGATATAATTATACTGGAAATATTGATTATGGATAGAATTATACTGGATAGAATTATACTGGATAAAATTACACAGTATAGAATGATTATGGATAGAATTATACTGGATATAATTATACCGGATAGAATGATTGTGGATAGAATTATACTGGATAGAATTATACTTGATAGAATGATAATGGATAGAATTATACTGGATAGAATGATTATGGATATACTTATACTGGATATAATTAGAATGAATAGAATGATACTGGATAGAATTATACTGGATGTAATGATTATGGATATAATTATACTGGATAGATTGATTATGTATAGAATTATACTGGATAGAATTATACTGGATAGAATGATTATGGATAGAATTATACTGGATATAATTATACTGGATAGAATGATTGTGGATAGAATTATACTGGATAGAATTATACTGGATATAATGATTGTGGATAGAATTATACTGGATAGAATTATACTGGATATAATGATTATGGATATAATTATACTGGATATTTTGATTATGGATACAATTATACTGGATATAATTATACTGGATATATTGATTATGTATATAATTATACTGGATAGAATTATACTGGATAGAATGATTATGGATAGAATTATACTGGATATAATTATACTGGATAAAATGATTGTGGATAGAATTATACTGGATAGAATTATATTGGATAAAATGACACAGTATAGAATAATTATGGATAGAATTATACTGGATATGATTATACTGGATAGAATGATTGTGGATAGAATTATACTGGATATAATTATACTGGATATATTGATTATGGATAGAATTATACTGGATATATTGATTATGGATAGAATTATACTGGATATAGTGATTATGGATAGAATTATACTGGATAGAATTATACTGGATAAAATTACACAGTATAGAATGATTATGGATAGAATTATACTGGATATAATTGTACTGGATAGAATGATTGTGGATAGAATTATACTGGATAGAATTATACTTGATAGAATGATAATGGATAGAATTATACTGGATAGAATGATTATGGATATACTTATACTGGATATAATTAGAATGAATAGAATGATACTGGATAGAATTATACTGGATGTAATGATTATGGATATAATTATACTGGATAGATTGATAATAGATTGAAAGATTATGGATTGAATTATACTTGATGTAATTATACTGGATAAAATGGTTATGGATAGAATTATGCTGGATAAAATTATCCTGGATAGAATGATTATGGATAGAATGATGCTGGATAGAATTATAAAGCACAGAATGATTATGTATAGAATTATACTGGATAGAATTTGACTGGATAAATGATTATGGATATAATTATACTGGATAGAATTATACTGGATAGAATTGTACAGGATTAAATGATTATGGATAGAATTATACTGGATAGAATTAGACTGGATAGAATGATTATGGATAGAATTATACTGGATAGAATTATACTTTAATAAAATTATACTGGATATAATTAGACTGGATAGAATGATTATGGATAGAATTATACTGGATAGAATTATACAGCACAGAATTATTATGGATAGAATTATACTGAGTAGATGCATTCTAGATAGAATTATGCTGGATAGAATGATTATGGATAGAATTATACTGGATATAATGATTATGGATAGAATTATACTGTATAGAATGATTATGGATAGAATTATACTGGATAGAATTAGACTGGATAGAATGATTATGGATAGAATTATACTGAGTAGATTTATTCTGGATAGAGTTATGCTGGATAGAATGATTATGGATAGAATTATACTGGATATAATGATTATGGATAGAATTATACTGGATATATTGATTATGGATAGAATTATACTGGATAGAATTATACTGGATATATTGATTATGTATAGAATTATACTGGATAGAATTATACTGGATAGAATGATTATGGATAGAATTATACTGGATATAATTATACTGGATATATTGATTATGGATAGAATTATACTGGATAGAATTATACTGGATAGAATTATACTGGATAGAATTATACTGGATATAATGATTATGGATAGAATTATACTGGATAGAATTATACTGGATAGAATGATTATGGATAGAATTATACTGGATATATTGATTATGGATAGAATTATACTGGATATATTGATTATGGATAGAATTATACTGGATAGAATTATACTGGATAAAATTACACAGTATAGAATGATTATGGATAGAATTATACTGGATATAATTATACTGGATATAATGATTGTGGATAGAATTATACTGGATAGAATTATACTTGATAGAATGATAATGGATAGAATTATACTGGATAGAATTATTATGGATATACTTATACTGGATATAATTAGAATGAATAGAATGATTGTGGATAGAATTATACTGGATAGAATGATAATAGATTGAATGATTATGGATTGAATTATACTTGATAGAATTATACTGGATAGAATGATTATGGATAGAATTATGCTGGATAAAATGATCCTGGATAGAATGATTATGGATAGAATTATACTGGATATAATTATACAGCACAGAATGATTATGTATAGAATTATACTGGATAGAATTCGACTATATAAATGATAATGGATAGAATTATACTGGATGTAATGATTGTGGATATATTTATACTGGATAGATTGATAATAGATTGAATGATTATGGATTGAATTATACTTGATGTAATTATACTGGATAGAATGATTATGGATAGAATTATACTGGATAAAATTATCCTGGATAGAATGATTATGGATAGAATGATAATGGATAGAATTATACAGGACACAATGATTATGTATTGAATTATACTGGATAGAATTCGACTGGATAAATGATTATGGATAGAATTATACTGGATAGAATTATACTGGATAGAATTGTACAGGATTTAGTGATTATGGATATAATTATACTGGATAGAATTATACTGGATAAAATTATACTGGATATAATTAGACTGGATAGAATGATTATGTATATAATTATACTGGATAGAATTATACAGCACAGAATGATTATGGGTAGAATTATACTGAGTAGATGTATTCTAGATAGAATTATGCTGGATAAAATGATTATGGATAGAATTATACTGGATATATGGATTATGGATAGAATTATGCTGGATAAAATTATCCTGGATAGAATGATTATGGATAGAATTATACTGGATAGAATTATACATTACAGAATGATTATGTATAGAATTTTACTGGATAGAATTCGACTGGATAAATGATAATGGATAGAATTATACTGGATAGAATTAAACTGAATAGATTTATTCTCGGTAGAATTATACTGGATAGAATAATTATAGATTGAAATATACTGGATATAATTATTCTGTATAGAATGATTATGGATAGAATCATTATGGATAGAATTATAATGGATATAATTATATTGGATAGAATGATTATAGATAGAATTATACTGGGAATAATTAGACTGGATATAATGAGTGTGGATAGAATTATACTGGATGGAATTATACTGGATAAAATTATACAGCACAGAATGTTTATGTATAGAATTATACTGGATAGAATTCGACTGGATAAATGATAATGGATAGAATTATACTGGATAGAATGATTATGGATATACTTATACTGGATAGAATTATACTGGATATAATGATTATGGATAGAATTATACTGGATATAATGATTATGGATAGAATTATACTGGATAGATTGATAATAGATTGAATGATTATGGATTGAATTATACTTGATAGAATTATACTGGATAAAATGGTTATGGATAGAATTATGCTGGATAAAATTATCCTGGATAGAATGATTATGGATAGAATGATACTGGATAGAATTATACAGCTCAGAATGATTATGTATAGAATTATACTGGATATAATTCGACTGGATAAATGATTATGGATAGAATTATACTGGATAGAATGATTATGGATAGAATTATACTGGATAGAATTATACTGGATAAAATTATACTGGATAAAATTATACTGGATATAATTAGACTGGATAGAATGATTATGGATAGAATTATACTGGATAGAATTATACAGCACAGAATGATTATGGATAGAATTATACTGAGTAGATTTATTCTAGATATAATTATGCTGGATAGAATGATTATGGAGAGAATTATACTGGATATAATGATTCTGGATATATTGATTATGTTTAGAATTATACTGGATATAATTAGACTGGATAGAATGATTATGGATAGAATTATACTGGATAGAATTATACAGCAAAGAATGATTATGGATAGAATTAAACTGAGTAGATTTATTCTAGATAGAATTATGCTGGATAAAATGGTTATGAATAGAATTATACTGGATATAATGATTATGGATATAATTATACTGGATAGATTGATAATAGATTGAATGATTATGGATATAATTATACTGGATATAATTATACTGGATATATTGATTATGTATAGAATTATACTGGATATACTTAGACTGGATAGAATGATTATGGATATAATTATACTGGATATAATTATACTGGATATATTGATTATGTATAGAATTATACTGGATATACTTAGACTGGATAGAATGATTATGGATATAATTATACTGGATAGAATTATACTGAGTAGATTTATTCTAGATAGAATTATGCTGGATAGAATGATTATGGATAGAATTATACTGAGTAGATTTATTCTAGATATAATTATGCTGGATAGAATGATTATGGATAGAATTATACTGGATATAATGATTATGGATAGAATTATACTGGATAGATTGATAATAGATTGAAAGATTATGGACTGAATTATACTTGATGTAATTATACTGGATAAAATGGTTGTGGATAGAATTATGCTGGATAAAATTATCCTGGATAGAATGATTATGGATAGAATGATACTGGATAGAATTATACAGCACAGAATGATTATGTATAGAATTATACTGGATAGAATTCGACTGGATAAATGATTATGGATAGAATTATACTGGATAGAATTATACTGGATAGAATTGTACAGGATTTAATGATTATGGATAGAATTATACTGGATAGAATTGGACTGGATATAATGATTATGGATAGAATTATACTGGATAGAATTATACTGGCTAAAATTATACTGGATAGAATTGGACTGGATAGAATGATTATGGATAGAATTATACTGGATAGAATTATACAGCACAGAATGATTATGGATAGAATTATCCTGGATATAATGATTACGGATAAATTATACTGGATATATTGATTATGGATAGAATTATACTGGATAGAATTATACTGGATATATTGATTATGTATAGAATTATACTGGATAGAATTATACTGGATAGAATGATTATGGATAGAATAGATTTTGGATAGAATTATACAGCACACAATGATTATGGATAGAATTATACTGAGTAGATTTATTCTAGATAGAATTACGCTGTATAGAATGATTATGGATAAAATTATCCTGGATAGAATGATTATGGATAGAATGATACTGGATAGAATTATACAGCACAGAATGATTATGTATTGAATTATACTGGATAGATTTATACTGTATATAATGATTATGGATAGAATTATACTGGATAGAATTATACTGGATAGAATTATACTGGATAGAATGATACTGGATAGAATTGTACAGCACAGAATTATTATGTATAGAAATATACTGGATATAATTCGACCTGATAAATGATTATGGATAGAATTATACTGGATAGAATGATTATGGATAGAATTATACTGGATAGAATTATACTGGATAGAATTGTACTGGATATAATTATACTGGAAATAATTATTCTGGATATATTGATTATGGATAGAATTATACTGGATAAAATTACACAGTATAGAATGATTATGGATAGAATTATACTGGATATAATGATTATGGATAGAATTATACTGGATATGATGATTATGGATAGAATTATACTGGATATAGTGATTATGGATAGAATTATACTGGATAGAATTATACTGGATAAAATTACACAGTATAAAATGATTATGGATAGAATTAGACTGGATATAATTATACTGGATATAATGATTGTGGATAGAATTATACTGGATAGAATTATATTGGATAGAATTATACTTGATAGAATGATAATGGATATAATTATACTGGATAGAATGATTATGGATATACTTATACTGGATATAATTAGAATGAATAGAATGATTGTGGATAGAATTATACTGGATAGAATGATAATAGATTGAAAGATTATGGATTGAATTATACTTGATAGAATTATACTGGATAGAATGATTATGGATAGAATTATGCTGGATAAAATTATCCTGGAAAGAATGATTATGGATATAATTATACTGGATAGAATTATACAGCACAGAATGATTATGTATAGAATTATACTGGATATAATTCGACTGGATAAATGATAATAGATAGAATTATACTGGATAGAATGATTATGGATATACTTATACTGGATAGAATTATACTGGATATAATGATTATGGATATAATTATACTGGATAGATTGATAATAGATTGAATGATTATGGATTGAATTACACTTGATATAATTATACTGGATAAAATGGTTATGGATAGAATTATGCTGGATAAAATTATACAGCACAGAATATTTATGTATAGAATTATACTGGATAGAATTTGACTGGATAAATGATTATGGATATAATTATACTAGATAGAATTAGACTGGATAGAATGATTATGGATAGAATTATTCTGAATAGATTTATTCTCGGTAGAATTATAATGGATAGAATAATTATAGATTGAAATATACTGGATATAATTATTCTGGATATAATGATTATGGATAGAATCATTATGGATAGAATTATGGATAGAATTATACTGGATATAATGATTATGGATAGAATCATTATGGATAGAATTATGGATAGAATTATATTGGACATAATGATTATGGATAGAATTATATTGGATATAATGATTATGGATAGAATTATACTGGATGGAATTATACTGGATAGAATTATACAGGATATAATGATTATGGATGTAATTAATCTGGATAGAATTATGCTGGATATAATTAATCTGGATATAATGATTATGGATAGAATCATTATGGATATAATTATACTGGATATAATTATATTAGATAGAATGATTATAGATATAATTATACTGGGAATAATTAGACTGGATATAATGATTATGGATAGATTTATACTGGATAGAATTATACTGGATATAATTATACTGGGTAGAATTAGACTGGATATAATGATTATGGATAGAATTATACAGGATAGAATCATTATGGATATAATTATACTGGATATAATTATATTAGATAGAATGATTATAGATATAATTATACTGGGAATAATTAGACTGGATATAATGATTATGGATAGATTTATACTGGATAGAATTATACTGGATATAATTATACTGGGTAGAATTAGACTGGATATAATGATTATGGATAGAATTATACAGGATAGAATGATTATGTTTGTAATTATACTGTGTAGAATTAGACTGGATAGAATGATTATGGATAGAATTATACTGGATAGAATTATTCTGGATAGAATTATACTAGATATAATGATTATGCATAGAATCATACTGGATATAATGATTATGGATAGAATTATTCAGGATAGAATGATTATGGATATAATTATACTGGATAGAATTAGACTTGATATAATTAGACTGGATATAATTATACTGGATATAATTATACTTGATAGAATTAGACTGGATATAATTATACTGGATAGAATGATGATTGATAGAATTATACTTGATATAATTATACTGGATAGAATGATTACAGATATAATTATACTGGATATAATTATACTGGATAGAATGATTACAGATAGAATTATGCTGGATAGAATGATTATGGATATAATTTTACTGGATATAATTATACTGGATAGAATGATTACATATATAATTATACTGGATAGAATGATTATGGATATAATTTTACTGGATAGAATTATACTGGATAGAATTATTCTGGATAGAATTATACAGGAGATAATTATACTGGATAGGATTATACTGGATAGATTGATTCTGGATAGAATTATACTGTATAGAATGATTTTTGATAGAATTATAATGGATATTATTATACTGGATAGAAATATACTGGATAGAATTATACTGGATAGAATTATACTGGATAGAATGATTATGGATAGAATTATACTGGATAGAATTATACTGGATAGAATTATAGTGGATATAATTATAGTGGATAGAATTATACTGGATAGAAATATACTGGATAGAATTATACTGGATAGAATGATTATGGATAGAATTATACTGAGTAGATGCATTCTAGATAGAATTATACTGGATATAATGATTATGGATAGAATTATACTGGATATAATGATTATGGATAGAATTATACTGTATAGAATGATTATGGATAGAATTATACTGGATAGAATTAGACTGGATAGAATGATTATGGATAGAATTATACTGAGTAGATTTATTCTGGATAGAGTTATGCTGGATAGAATGATTATGCATAGAATTATACTGTATATAATGATTATAGATAGAATTATACTGGATATATTGATTATGAATAGAATTATACTGGATAGAATTATACTGGATAGAATGATTATGGCTAGAAAGATTATGGATAGAATTATACTGGATAGAATTATACTGGATAGAATGATTGTGGATAGAATTATACTGGATTGAATTATACTGGATATAATGATTGTGGATAGAATTATACTGGATAGAATTATACTGGATATAATGATTATGGATATAATTATACTGGATATTTTGATTATGGATAGAATTATACTGGATAGAATTATACTGGATATATTGATTATGTATAGAATTATACTGGATAGAATTATACTGGATAGAATTATACTGGATATAATTATACTGGATAGAATGATTGTGGATAGAATTATACTGGATAGAATTATACTGGATATAATGATTATGGATAGAATTATACTGGATATATTGATTATGGATAGAATTATACTGGATAGAATTATACTGGATATATTGATTATGGATAGAATTATACTGGATATATTGATTATGGATAGAATTATACTGGATAGAATTATACTGGATATATTGATTATGGATAGAATTATACTGGATAGAATTATACTGGATAAAATTACACAGTATAGAATGATTATGGATATAATTATACTGGATATATTGATTATGGATAGAATTATACTGGATAGAATTATACTGGATAAAATTACACAGTATAGAATGATTATGGATAGAATTATACTGGATATAATTATACTGGATAGAATGATTGTGGATAGAATTATACTGGATAGAATTATACTTGATAGAATGATATTGGATAGAATTATACTGGATAGAATGATTATAGATATACTTATAATGGATATAATTAGAATGAATAGAATGATACTGGATAGAATTATACTGGATGTAATGATTATGGATATAATTATACTGGATAGATTGATTATGTATAGAATTATACTGGATAGAATGATTATGGATAGAATTATACTGGATATAATTATACTGGATAGAAGGATTGTGGATAGAATTATACTGGATAGAATTATACTGGATATAATGTTTGTGGATAGAATTATACTGGATAGAATTATACTTGATAGAATGATAATGGATAGAATTATACTGGATAGAATGATTATGGATAGAATTATACTGAGTAGATGCATTCTAGATAGAATTATGCTGGATAGAATGATTATGGATATAATTATACTGGATATAATGATTATGGATAGAATTATACTGTATAGAATGATTATGGATAGAATTATACTGGATAGAATTAAACTGGATAGAATGATTATGGATAGAATTATACTGAGTAGATTTTTTTCTGGATAGAGTTATGCTGGATAGAATGATTATGGATAGAATTATACTGGATATAATGATTATGGATAGAATTATACTGGATATATTGATTATGGATAGAATTATACTGGATAGAATTATACTGGATATATTGATTATGTATAGAATTATACTGGATAGAATTATACTGGATAGAATGATTATGGATAGAATTATACTGTATATATTTATACTGGATAGAATGATTGTGGATAGAATTATACTGGATAGAATTATACTGGATATAATGATTGTGGATAGAATTATACTGGATAGAATTATACTGGATATAGTGATTATGGATATAATTATACTGGATATTTTTGATTATGGATAGAATTATACTGGATAGAATTATACTGGATATATTGATTATGTATAGAATTATACTGGATAGAATTATACTGGATAGAATGATTATGGATAGAATTATACTGGATAGAATTATACTGGATAGAATGATTGTGGATAGAATTATACTGGATAGAATTATACTTGATATAATGATTATGGATAGAATTATACTGGATATATTGATTATGGATAGAATTATACTGGATATATTGATTATGGATAGAATTATACTGGATATATTGATTATGGATAGAATTATACTGGATAGAATTATACTGGATAGAATTATACTGGATAGAATGATTATGGATAGAATTATACTGGATAAAATTACACCATATAGAATAATTATGGATAGAATTATACTGGATATAATTATACTGGATAGAATGATTGTGGATAGAATTATACTGGATATAATTATACTAGAAATATTGATTATGGATAGAATTATACTGGATAGAATTATACTGGATAAAATTACACAGTATAGAATGATTATGGATAGAATTATACTGGATATAATTATACCGGATAGAATGATTGTGGATAGAATTATACTGGATAGAATTATACTGGATAGAATTATACTGGATATAATGATTATGGATAGAATTATACTGGATATATTGATTATGGATAGAATTATACTGGATATATTGATTATGGATAGAATTATACTGGATATATTGATTATGGATAGAATTATACTGGATAGAATTATACTGGATAGAATTATACTGGATAGAATGATTATGGATAGAATTATACTGGATAAAATTACACCATATAGAATAATTATGGATAGAATTATACTGGATATAATTATACTGGATAGAATGATTGTGGATAGAATTATACTGGATATAATTATACTGGAAATATTGATTATGGATAGAATTATACTGGATAGAATTATACTGGATAAAATTACACAGTATAGAATGATTATGGATAGAATTATACTGGATATAATTATACCGGATAGAATGATTGTGGATAGAATTATACTGGATAGAATTATACTTGATAGAATGATAATGGATAGAATTATACTGGATAGAATGATTATGGATATACTTATACTGGATATAATTAGAATGAATAGAATGATACTGGATAGAATTATACTGGATGTAATGATTATGGATATAATTATACTGGATAGATTGATTATGTATAGAATTATACTGGATAGAATTATACTGGATAGAATGATTATGGATAGAATTATACTGGATATAATTATACTGGATAGAATGATTGTGGATAGAATTATACTGGATAGAATTATACTGGATATAATGATTGTGGATAGAATTATACTGGATAGAATTATACTGGATATAATGATTATGGATATAATTATACTGGATATTTTGATTATGGATACAATTATACTGGATATAATTATACTGGATATATTGATTATGTATATAATTATACTGGATAGAATTATACTGGATAGAATGATTATGGATAGAATTATACTGGATATAATTATACTGGATAAAATGATTGTGGATAGAATTATACTGGATAGAATTATATTGGATAAAATGACACAGTATAGAATAATTATGGATAGAATTATACTGGATATGATTATACTGGATAGAATGATTGTGGATAGAATTATACTGGATATAATTATACTGGATATATTGATTATGGATAGAATTATACTGGATATATTGATTATGGATAGAATTATACTGGATATAGTGATTATGGATAGAATTATACTGGATAGAATTATACTGGATAAAATTACACAGTATAGAATGATTATGGATAGAATTATACTGGATATAATTGTACTGGATAGAATGATTGTGGATAGAATTATACTGGATAGAATTATACTTGATAGAATGATAATGGATAGAATTATACTGGATAGAATGATTATGGATATACTTATACTGGATATAATTAGAATGAATAGAATGATACTGGATAGAATTATACTGGATGTAATGATTATGGATATAATTATACTGGATAGATTGATAATAGATTGAAAGATTATGGATTGAATTATACTTGATGTAATTATACTGGATAAAATGGTTATGGATAGAATTATGCTGGATAAAATTATCCTGGATAGAATGATTATGGATAGAATGATGCTGGATAGAATTATAAAGCACAGAATGATTATGTATAGAATTATACTGGATAGAATTTGACTGGATAAATGATTATGGATATAATTATACTGGATAGAATTATACTGGATAGAATTGTACAGGATTAAATGATTATGGATAGAATTATACTGGATAGAATTAGACTGGATAGAATGATTATGGATAGAATTATACTGGATAGAATTATACTTTAATAAAATTATACTGGATATAATTAGACTGGATAGAATGATTATGGATAGAATTATACTGGATAGAATTATACAGCACAGAATTATTATGGATAGAATTATACTGAGTAGATGCATTCTAGATAGAATTATGCTGGATAGAATGATTATGGATAGAATTATACTGGATATAATGATTATGGATAGAATTATACTGTATAGAATGATTATGGATAGAATTATACTGGATAGAATTAGACTGGATAGAATGATTATGGATAGAATTATACTGAGTAGATTTATTCTGGATAGAGTTATGCTGGATAGAATGATTATGGATAGAATTATACTGGATATAATGATTATGGATAGAATTATACTGGATATATTGATTATGGATAGAATTATACTGGATAGAATTATACTGGATATATTGATTATGTATAGAATTATACTGGATAGAATTATACTGGATAGAATGATTATGGATAGAATTATACTGGATATAATTATACTGGATATATTGATTATGGATAGAATTATACTGGATAGAATTATACTGGATAGAATTATACTGGATAGAATTATACTGGATATAATGATTATGGATAGAATTATACTGGATAGAATTATACTGGATAGAATGATTATGGATAGAATTATACTGGATATATTGATTATGGATAGAATTATACTGGATATATTGATTATGGATAGAATTATACTGGATAGAATTATACTGGATAAAATTACACAGTATAGAATGATTATGGATAGAATTATACTGGATATAATTATACTGGATATAATGATTGTGGATAGAATTATACTGGATAGAATTATACTTGATAGAATGATAATGGATAGAATTATACTGGATAGAATTATTATGGATATACTTATACTGGATATAATTAGAATGAATAGAATGATTGTGGATAGAATTATACTGGATAGAATGATAATAGATTGAATGATTATGGATTGAATTATACTTGATAGAATTATACTGGATAGAATGATTATGGATAGAATTATGCTGGATAAAATGATCCTGGATAGAATGATTATGGATAGAATTATACTGGATATAATTATACAGCACAGAATGATTATGTATAGAATTATACTGGATAGAATTCGACTATATAAATGATAATGGATAGAATTATACTGGATGTAATGATTGTGGATATATTTATACTGGATAGATTGATAATAGATTGAATGATTATGGATTGAATTATACTTGATGTAATTATACTGGATAGAATGATTATGGATAGAATTATACTGGATAAAATTATCCTGGATAGAATGATTATGGATAGAATGATAATGGATAGAATTATACAGGACACAATGATTATGTATTGAATTATACTGGATAGAATTCGACTGGATAAATGATTATGGATAGAATTATACTGGATAGAATTATACTGGATAGAATTGTACAGGATTTAGTGATTATGGATATAATTATACTGGATAGAATTATACTGGATAAAATTATACTGGATATAATTAGACTGGATAGAATGATTATGTATATAATTATACTGGATAGAATTATACAGCACAGAATGATTATGGGTAGAATTATACTGAGTAGATGTATTCTAGATAGAATTATGCTGGATAAAATGATTATGGATAGAATTATACTGGATATATGGATTATGGATAGAATTATGCTGGATAAAATTATCCTGGATAGAATGATTATGGATAGAATTATACTGGATAGAATTATACATTACAGAATGATTATGTATAGAATTTTACTGGATAGAATTCGACTGGATAAATGATAATGGATAGAATTATACTGGATAGAATTAAACTGAATAGATTTATTCTCGGTAGAATTATACTGGATAGAATAATTATAGATTGAAATATACTGGATATAATTATTCTGTATAGAATGATTATGGATAGAATCATTATGGATAGAATTATAATGGATATAATTATATTGGATAGAATGATTATAGATAGAATTATACTGGGAATAATTAGACTGGATATAATGAGTGTGGATAGAATTATACTGGATGGAATTATACTGGATAAAATTATACAGCACAGAATGTTTATGTATAGAATTATACTGGATAGAATTCGACTGGATAAATGATAATGGATAGAATTATACTGGATAGAATGATTATGGATATACTTATACTGGATAGAATTATACTGGATATAATGATTATGGATAGAATTATACTGGATATAATGATTATGGATAGAATTATACTGGATAGATTGATAATAGATTGAATGATTATGGATTGAATTATACTTGATAGAATTATACTGGATAAAATGGTTATGGATAGAATTATGCTGGATAAAATTATCCTGGATAGAATGATTATGGATAGAATGATACTGGATAGAATTATACAGCTCAGAATGATTATGTATAGAATTATACTGGATATAATTCGACTGGATAAATGATTATGGATAGAATTATACTGGATAGAATGATTATGGATAGAATTATACTGGATAGAATTATACTGGATAAAATTATACTGGATAAAATTATACTGGATATAATTAGACTGGATAGAATGATTATGGATAGAATTATACTGGATAGAATTATACAGCACAGAATGATTATGGATAGAATTATACTGAGTAGATTTATTCTAGATATAATTATGCTGGATAGAATGATTATGGAGAGAATTATACTGGATATAATGATTCTGGATATATTGATTATGTTTAGAATTATACTGGATATAATTAGACTGGATAGAATGATTATGGATAGAATTATACTGGATAGAATTATACAGCAAAGAATGATTATGGATAGAATTAAACTGAGTAGATTTATTCTAGATAGAATTATGCTGGATAAAATGGTTATGAATAGAATTATACTGGATATAATGATTATGGATATAATTATACTGGATAGATTGATAATAGATTGAATGATTATGGATATAATTATACTGGATATAATTATACTGGATATATTGATTATGTATAGAATTATACTGGATATACTTAGACTGGATAGAATGATTATGGATATAATTATACTGGATATAATTATACTGGATATATTGATTATGTATAGAATTATACTGGATATACTTAGACTGGATAGAATGATTATGGATATAATTATACTGGATAGAATTATACTGAGTAGATTTATTCTAGATAGAATTATGCTGGATAGAATGATTATGGATAGAATTATACTGAGTAGATTTATTCTAGATATAATTATGCTGGATAGAATGATTATGGATAGAATTATACTGGATATAATGATTATGGATAGAATTATACTGGATAGATTGATAATAGATTGAAAGATTATGGACTGAATTATACTTGATGTAATTATACTGGATAAAATGGTTGTGGATAGAATTATGCTGGATAAAATTATCCTGGATAGAATGATTATGGATAGAATGATACTGGATAGAATTATACAGCACAGAATGATTATGTATAGAATTATACTGGATAGAATTCGACTGGATAAATGATTATGGATAGAATTATACTGGATAGAATTATACTGGATAGAATTGTACAGGATTTAATGATTATGGATAGAATTATACTGGATAGAATTGGACTGGATATAATGATTATGGATAGAATTATACTGGATAGAATTATACTGGCTAAAATTATACTGGATAGAATTGGACTGGATAGAATGATTATGGATAGAATTATACTGGATAGAATTATACAGCACAGAATGATTATGGATAGAATTATCCTGGATATAATGATTACGGATAAATTATACTGGATATATTGATTATGGATAGAATTATACTGGATAGAATTATACTGGATATATTGATTATGTATAGAATTATACTGGATAGAATTATACTGGATAGAATGATTATGGATAGAATAGATTTTGGATAGAATTATACAGCACACAATGATTATGGATAGAATTATACTGAGTAGATTTATTCTAGATAGAATTACGCTGTATAGAATGATTATGGATAAAATTATCCTGGATAGAATGATTATGGATAGAATGATACTGGATAGAATTATACAGCACAGAATGATTATGTATTGAATTATACTGGATAGATTTATACTGTATATAATGATTATGGATAGAATTATACTGGATAGAATTATACTGGATAGAATTATACTGGATAGAATGATACTGGATAGAATTGTACAGCACAGAATTATTATGTATAGAAATATACTGGATATAATTCGACCTGATAAATGATTATGGATAGAATTATACTGGATAGAATGATTATGGATAGAATTATACTGGATAGAATTATACTGGATAGAATTGTACTGGATATAATTATACTGGAAATAATTATTCTGGATATATTGATTATGGATAGAATTATACTGGATAAAATTACACAGTATAGAATGATTATGGATAGAATTATACTGGATATAATGATTATGGATAGAATTATACTGGATATGATGATTATGGATAGAATTATACTGGATATAGTGATTATGGATAGAATTATACTGGATAGAATTATACTGGATAAAATTACACAGTATAAAATGATTATGGATAGAATTAGACTGGATATAATTATACTGGATATAATGATTGTGGATAGAATTATACTGGATAGAATTATATTGGATAGAATTATACTTGATAGAATGATACTGGATATAATTATTCTGGATATAATGATTATGGATAGAATCATTATGGATAGAATTATGGATAGAATTATACTGGATATAATGATTATGGATAGAATCATTATGGATAGAATTATGGATAGAATTATATTGGACATAATGATTATGGATAGAATTATATTGGATATAATGATTATGGATAGAATTATACTGGATGGAATTATACTGGATAGAATTATACAGGATATAATGATTATGGATGTAATTAATCTGGATAGAATTATGCTGGATATAATTAATCTGGATATAATGATTATGGATAGAATCATTATGGATATAATTATACTGGATATAATTATATTAGATAGAATGATTATAGATATAATTATACTGGGAATAATTAGACTGGATATAATGATTATGGATAGATTTATACTGGATAGAATTATACTGGATATAATTATACTGGGTAGAATTAGACTGGATATAATGATTATGGATAGAATTATACAGGATAGAATCATTATGGATATAATTATACTGGATATAATTATATTAGATAGAATGATTATAGATATAATTATACTGGGAATAATTAGACTGGATATAATGATTATGGATAGATTTATACTGGATAGAATTATACTGGATATAATTATACTGGGTAGAATTAGACTGGATATAATGATTATGGATAGAATTATACAGGATAGAATGATTATGTTTGTAATTATACTGTGTAGAATTAGACTGGATAGAATGATTATGGATAGAATTATACTGGATAGAATTATTCTGGATAGAATTATACTAGATATAATGATTATGCATAGAATCATACTGGATATAATGATTATGGATAGAATTATTCAGGATAGAATGATTATGGATATAATTATACTGGATAGAATTAGACTTGATATAATTAGACTGGATATAATTATACTGGATATAATTATACTTGATAGAATTAGACTGGATATAATTATACTGGATAGAATGATGATTGATAGAATTATACTTGATATAATTATACTGGATAGAATGATTACAGATATAATTATACTGGATATAATTATACTGGATAGAATGATTACAGATAGAATTATGCTGGATAGAATGATTATGGATATAATTTTACTGGATATAATTATACTGGATAGAATGATTACATATATAATTATACTGGATAGAATGATTATGGATATAATTTTACTGGATAGAATTATACTGGATAGAATTATTCTGGATAGAATTATACAGGAGATAATTATACTGGATAGGATTATACTGGATAGATTGATTCTGGATAGAATTATACTGTATAGAATGATTTTTGATAGAATTATAATGGATATTATTATACTGGATAGAAATATACTGGATAGAATTATACTGGATAGAATTATACTGGATAGAATGATTATGGATAGAATTATACTGGATAGAATTATACTGGATAGAATTATAGTGGATATAATTATAGTGGATAGAATTATACTGGATAGAATTATGGATAGAATTATAGTGGATAGTATTATAGGGGATAGAATTATACTGGATAGAATGTGTTTTTAAAATTCTGGATAGAATTACACTGGATAGAATGATTATGTATAGAATTATACTGGATAGAATTATACTGGATAGAATTATACTGGATAGAATTATACTGGATAGAATTATACTGGATAGAATTATACTGGATAGAATTAGACTGGATAGAATTATACTGGATAGATTTATAGTGGATAGAATGTTTATGGATATCATTATACTGGATAGAATTATACTGGATAGAATGATTATGGATAGAAATATACTGGATAGAAATATACTGGATAGAATGATTATGTATAGAATTATACTGCATATAATGATTATGTATGTAATTATACTGTGTAGAATTAGACTGGATAGAATGATTTTGGATAGAATTATACTGAATAGAACTATACTGGATATAAATATACTGGATATACAGATTATGGATGTAATTATACTGGATAGAATGATTATGGATAGAATTATACTGAATAGAACTATACTGAATAGAAATATACTGGATATAATTATACTGGATAGAATTATACAGGATAGAATGATTATGGATAGAATTATACTGGACATAATTATACTAGATATAATTATACTAGATAGAATTATACAGGATAGAATGATTATGGATAGAATTATACTTCATAGAATTAGACTGGATATAACTATACTGGATCACATTAGACTGGATAGAATTATACTGGATAGAATGAATGTGGATAGAATTAGAATGGATATAATTATAATTATTAATTATACTGAATAGAACTATACTGGATATAAATATACTGGATATACAGATTATGGATGTAATTATACTGGATAGAATGATTATGGATAGAATTATACTGAATAGAACTATACTGAATAGAAATATACTGGATATAATTAGACTGGATAGAATTATACTGGATAGAATGAATGTGGATAGAATTAGAATGGATATAATTATACTGGATAGAATTATAAAGGATAAAATTATTCTGGATATAATTATTCTGGATAGAATGATTATGGATAGAATTATACTGGATATAATTATACAGGATATAATGATTATGGATAGAATTATACTGGATAGAATTATACTGGATATAATTATACAGGATATAATTAATTATACTGGATAGAATTATACAGGATATAATTATACTGGATAGAATTATACTGGATATAATTAATTATACTGGATAGAATTATACTAGATAGATTTATACTGGATAGAATGATTATGGATAGAATTATACTGAATTGAATTGTACTGGATATAATCATATGGATATAATTATTCTGGATAGAATGATTCTGGATAGAATTATACAGGATAGAATGATTATGGATATAATTATACTGGTTAGATTGAGTATGGATATAATTATTCTGGATATAATTATACTTGTTAGAATTATTCTGATTAGAATTATTCTGGTTCGATTGATACGACATGTTTATGTTAAGTGTTGAAGTGCCATTAGTCCAACATCTAGATGTGGTAGGGCAGGGGTGTCGAACTCAGGGGTCTGGTTGTTTCATGCCCCTGTGGTAGAAATTTGTTAGAGAAGGAGAAGGATTGGAGGGTGATCATGATGGTGAGATGATGATAATGATGGTGATGATGATGTTGCTCTCCATAGATAACCCAAGAACCCCAGCAGCCGTTACCATGTACCCCCCAGGCAGAGGAGGACCGATCCAAATCAGCCCCCACCTCCCCATGTGACCAAGGTACACACACACATTTAGGACAATGGACATGCTGACCACTTACTTCAGACATCACACCGATACCCAGGTTCAGGGAGTAAAATCATTTTCACATTGAATTCATGGATTCTGCATTGGAGAGTTCCAGGGAGTGATTTGTTGTTCACTTCCACCCCTGCCCATACACAGAGGAACACACTTTTATCACTCCTATACCTCTCTGGTTTCTCTCCCAGACCTGAAAGAGTTGGAGAACATACGCAAGGCGCTGTCGTTTGACCAACGTGGACAGGAACACAAGTCGGCCTCATCCTCTTCTTCCAAGGTGGCGGTGGGCTCAGAGGGGGGCGAGGCCCGGGAGAATGGAGAGCTCAAGACAGTCCAGACCAAGAGGATGACGCTGCAGAACTTCCTCTTCATCAAGGTCCTGGGCAAAGGCAGCTTCGGAAAGGTACAGTACTATCTGACTCTCTGACTCTCTGACTCTCTGTCTGTCTGTCTGTCTGTCTGTCTGTCTGTCTGTCTGTCTGTCTGTCTGTCTGTCTGTCTGTCTGTCTGTCTGTCTGTCTGTCTGTCTGTCTGTCTGTCTGTCTGTCTGTCTGTCTGTCTGTCTGTCTGTCTGTCTGTCTGTCTGTCTGTCTGTCTGTCTGTCTGTCTTCTCAATTTAATCAAGTGCAGAAAATTTGTCAGTGGCTTGAGTGTTGTTACAGTAGTAGTGTGTGTGTCTGTATGTATGTGCCTGTGTTTATGTGCTTCCGTGTGCATGGGTATGTTAACCTCTGCGGTTCTTCCCTGTAGGTGATGCTGGCTGAGCTGAAAGGGACAGATGAGGTGTATGCTGTGAAGGTGTTGAAGAAAGACGTGATCCTGCAGGATGATGATGTGGACTGTACCCTGACAGAGAAACGCATATTGGCCCTGGCTAGGAAACACCCCTACCTGACCCAGCTCTTCTGTTGCTTCCAGACTAAGGTAGGAAACACCCCTACCTGACACAGACACACACACACAGACACAGACACACACACACACACACACACACACACATTATACAGTGCACACGGAAAGTCTTCACACCCTCAACTTCTTCCACATGTTGTTACGTTGCAGCCTTATTCTAAAATGTATTAAATAAAAAATGTTCCTCATCAATCTATACACAATTAAGTTAAAAGGCACATGACATCCCACTTGAAGTTTGCCAAAATACACCTAAAGGACTCTCAGACCATGAGAAACAAGATTCTCTGGTCTGATGAAACCAAGATTGAACTCTTTGCCCTGAATACCAAGTGTCACGTCTGGAGGAAATCAGGCACCGCTCATCACCTGGCCAATACCATCCTTATTGTGAAGCATGGTGGTGGCAGCATCATGCTGTGCGGATGTGTTTCAGCAGCAGGGACTGGGAGACTAGGTGACTAGGATCAAGGGAAAGATTAATGGAGTAAAGTACAGATAGATCCTTGATTAAAACCTGCTCCAGACTGGGATGATGGTTCACCTTCCAACAGAACAACGACCCTAAGCACACAGCCAATACAACGCAGGAGTGGCTTCGGGACAAGTCTCTGAATGTCCCTGAGTGGCCCAGCCAGAGCCAGGACTTTAAGCTGATCTAGCATCTCTGTAGCGACCAGAAAATAGCCGTGCAGCGACCCTCCCCATCCAACCTGACAGAGCTTGAGAGGATCTGCAGAGAAGAATGGGAGAAACTCCCCAAATACAGGCGTGTCAAGCTTGTAGTGTCATACCCAAGAAGACTCGAGGCTGTAATCACTGCCAAAGGTGCTTCAACAAAGTACTGGATATATGTAAATGTGATATTTCAGTTTTTAATTTTTAATACATTTGCAAAAATGCCTAAAAACGTGTTTTTTCTTTGTCATTATGGGGTATTGTGTGTAGATTGATGAGGGGGAAAAACAATGTAACCCATTTTAGAATAAGGCTGTAATGTAACAAAATGTGGAAAAAGGGTCTTAATACTTTATGAATGCACTGTACATACGCACAAAAACACAATACACTCACAGTTGGATTGGCAGGTGGGCAGAATGACAGACACACACTGGCATGCTCAGACCCCTTCTAGACTCACTTGTCTGCTTCTTGCCAACTAACATAGGGTTAAAAACCACCACAAACACACAGGCATTGACTGGAATGACCACTTTTGAACCACTCCATAGACAGTATTTTCGCTGGTTGGGATTTAGTTATGATTGCCACTAAGTGGCAATATAACACCATAGTTGAAGAACACAACAGGACTCAATACATGGTAATTCAAATACAGCCCTTTCAAAAATGTTCCTCTGGCTATAGTTACTGACTGTAGGGGGTATAGGATGGTAACCGGGTCGTTCCACCAATAGAGTGCCTATAGTGTAGGATGGTAACCGGGTCATTCCACCAATAGAGTGCCTATAGTGTAGGATGGTAACCGGGTCGTTCCACCAATAGAGTGCCTATAGTGTAGGATGGTAACCGGGTTGTTCCACCAATAGACGGCCTATAGTGTAGGATGGTAACCGGGTCGTTCCACCAATAGAGTGCCTATAGTGTAGGATGGTAACCGGGTCGTTCCACCAATAGAGTGTCTATAGTGTAGGATGGTAACCGGGTCGTTCCACCAATAGAGTGCCTATAGTGTAGGATGGTAACATGTTCGATCCACCAATAGAGTGTCTATAGTGTAGGATGGTAACCGGGTCGTTCCACCAATAGATTGCCTATAGTGTAGGATGGTAATCCGGGTCGTTCTACCAATAGAGTGCCTATAGTGTAGGATGGTAACCGGGTCGTTCCACCAATAGAGTGCCTATAGTGTAGGATGGTAATCCGGGTCGTTCTACGAATAGACTGCCTATAGTGTAGGATGGTAACCGGGTCGTTCCACCAATAGAGTGCCTATAGTGTAGGATGGTAACCGGGTCGTTCTACGAATAGAGTGCCTATAGTGTAGGATGGTAACCGGGTCGTTCCACCAATAGAGTGCCTATAGTGTAGGATGGTAACCGGGTCGTTCCACAAATAGAGTAGGTTGTTCCTCCAATAGATTGCCTATAGTGTAGGATAGTAACCAGGTTGTTCCACCAATGGATTGCCAATAGTAACCTGGTCGTTCCACCAGTAGAGTAGGCTGTTCCACCAATAGATTGCCTATAGTGTAGGATAGTAACCTGGTCGTTCCACCAATAGATTGCCTATAGTGTAGGATAGTAACCTGGTCGTTCCACCAATAGAGTAGGTTGTTCCACCAATAGATTGCCTATAGTGTAGGATAGTAACCTGGTCGTTCCACCAATAGAGTAGGATAGTAACCTGATCGTTCCACCAATAGAGTAGGATAGTAACCTGGTCGTTCCACCAATAGAGTAGGATAGTAACCTGGTCGTTCCACCAATAGAGTAGGTTGTTCCACCAATAGATTGCCTATAGTGTAGGATAGTAACCTGGTCGTTCCACCAATAGAGTAGCATGGTAACCAGGTTGTTCCACCAATAGATTGCCAATAGTAACCTGGTCGTTCCACCAATAGAGTAGGCTGTTCTACCAATGGTTTGCCTATAGTGTAGGATAGTAACCTGGTCGTTCCACCAATAGATTGCCTATAGTGTAGGATAGTAACCTGATCGTTCCACCAATAGAGTAGGATAGTAACCTGATCGTTCCACCAATAGAGTAGGATAGTAACCTGGTCGTTCCACCAATAGAGTAGGTTGTTCCACCAATAGATTGCCTATAGTGTAGGATAGTAACCTGGTCGTTCCACCAATAGAGTAGCATGGTAACCAGGTTGTTCCACCAATAGATTGCCAATAGTAACCTGGTCGTTCCACCAATAGAGTAGGCTGTTCTACCAATGGTTTGCCTATAGTGTAGGATAGTAATTGGGTCATTCCACCAATTGATTGCCAATAGAAACCTGGTCGTTCCACCAATAGAGTAGGCTGTTCTACCAATAGATTGCCTATAGTGTAGGATAGTAATTGGGTCATTCCACCAATAGAGTGCTTTTTGGGTAGTTTAATTTAGCCCAAAATAACTTTTTATTACATTGTAACATTCTGTCATTTTAATGTTTAACTAGGCAAGTCAGTTAAGAACAAATTCTTATTTACAATGACAGACTACCGGGGAACAGTGGGTTAACTGCCTTGTTCAGGAGCAGAACAACAGATTCTTACCTAGTCAGCTCAGGGATTCGATCCAGCAACCTTTCAGTCACTGGCCCAACGCTCTAACCACTAGAATATCTGCCGCCCCACTAGGATCCCTGCTGCCCTGCCATCATAAAGAGCTCAACTTCATAACAAACATGTTTTACACATTAAAATACACTACTTTTGGAATTTTGAACATGGTTTAGTTTAGTTAGAGAGCAAATGTATGTGATCCAACTGTTAAATAGTTTGATCAAAATATACACACATAATGTCACAAGGTCACAAAAGGCAGTGCATTTGTGGAACGACCCAAACATACATATACGGCACACACTGGCATGAAGCAGACAAGGTTTGACCCTGCTGTTGGGATTAGAATATTAGAGAATAGGACTTTATATATAGTATTAGTATCAGGTTTCACCCTGCTGTTGGGATTAGAGTATTGGGGTTTAGGAATTTTTATATAGTATTTTGGAAAAAGCAAATAGTGAAAGAGTAAGGTTTGGATGAACAATATGTTTATAAATAACCATTTTCTCTCCCTCACCCTCTCACTCTCTCTTAGCATGTCTTTCTCTCTCTTAATATGGGAGAATAGCACACTCCACCTGATTATGTAAATATTAGCATGTCCCTAGAAAGGAAAAACTCCCTAGAAACATCTCTCTCTCTCTCTCTCTCTCTCTCTCTCTCTCTCTCTCTCTCTCTCTCTCTCTCTCTCTCTTCTTTCTCTGTATATATCTCTCTCTCTCTCTAACATGCACACATGCATGCACAATCACACACTTACCTTACAGAGCAGTTGTCTAGGTGACAGGAATGTGGTGTTTGTGTTTGGCATTGTTGCGGGTATTTCATAAGAGGGTCCTGATTCTTATCAGGTTTGATGTGTATTCCATATGCTATCTGTTTTCCCTGCCCCCCTCCTTCCTTCCCTACTCCCCCACAATATGGACAGGAAGACCATGAGGGCTTTGCATTTGCACATTGGAACCGTCACGCTTAACCATGACCCCAGCTCCTGCTGCCTTATGTAACATTGGTTCCACATCAATTAAGGGAATATGTACACTATGTAGGGAATATGTACACTATGTAGGGAATAGGTACACTATGTAGGGAATATGTACACTATGTAGGGAATAGGTACACTATGTAGGGAATATGTACACTATGTAGGGAATAGGTACACTAGGTAGGGAATAGGTACACTATGTAGGGAATAGGTACACTATGTAGGGAATAGGTACACTATGTAGGGAATAGGTACACTATGTAGGGAATAGGTACACTATGTAGGGAATAGGTGCATTATGTAGGGAATAGGTACACTATGTAGGGAATAGGTGCATTATGTAGGGAATAGGTACACTATGTAGGGAATATGTACACTATGTAGGGAATAGGTACACTATGTAGGGAATAGGTGCATTATGTAGGGAATAGGTGCATTATGTAGGGAATAGGTGCATTATGTAGGGAATAGGTACACTATGTAGGGAATAGGTACACTATGTAGGGAATATGTACACTATGTAGGGAATATGTACACTATGTAGGGAGTAGGTACACTATGCAGGGAATATGTACACTATGTAGGGAATAGGTACACTATGTAGGGAATATGTACACTATGTAGGGAATAGGTGCATTGTGTAGGGAATAGGTGCATTATGTAGGGAATAGGTACACTATGTAGGGAATAGGTACACTATGTAGGGAATAGGTACACTATGTAGGGAATAGGTACACTATGTAGGGAATAGGTACACTATGTAGGGAATAGGTGCATTATGTAGGGAATAGGTGCATTGTGTAGGGAATAGGTGCATTATGTAGGGAATAGGTGCATTGTGTAGGGAATAGATGCATTATGTAGGGAATAGGTACACTATGTAGGGAATAGGTGCATTATGTAGGGAATATGTGCATTATGTAGGGAATATGTGCATTATGTAGGGAATATGTGCATTATGTAGGGAATATGTGCATTATGTAGGGAATAGGTGCACTATGTAGGGAATAGGTGCACTATGTAGGGAATAAGTGCATTATGTAGGGAATAGGTGCATTGTGTAGGGAATAGGTGCATTATGTAGGGAATAGGTACACTATGTAGGGAATAGGTACACTATGTAGGGAATAGGTACACTATGTAGGGAATAGGTACACTATGTAGGGAATAGGTGCATTATGTAGGGAATAGGTGCATTGTGTAGGGAATATGTGCATTATGTAGGGAATAGGTGCATTGTGTAGGGAATAGGTGCATTGTGTAGGGAATAGGTACACTATGTAGGGAATAGGTGCATTATGTAGGGAATATGTGCATTATGTAGGGAATAGGTGCATTGTGTAGGGAATAGGTACACTATGTAGGGAATATGTACACTATGTAGGGAATAGGTACACTATGTAGGGAATAGGTGCATTATGTAGGGAATAGGTACACTATGTAGGGAATAGGTGCATTATGTAGGGAATAGGTACACTATGTAGGGAATAGGTGCATTATGTAGGGAATAGGTGCATTATGTAGGGAATATGTGCATTATGTAGGAAATAGGTGCATTGTGTAGGGAATAGGTGCATTATGTAGGGAATATGTACACTATGTAGGGAATAGGTACACTATGTAGGGAATATGTGCATTATGTAGGGAATATGTGCATTATGTAGGGAATAGGTGCATTGTGTAGGGAATAGGTACACTATGTAGGGAATAGGTGCATTATGTAGGGAATAGGTGCATTGTGTAGGGAATAGGTGCATTATGTAGGGAATAGGTACACTATGTAGGGAATAGGTACACTATGTAGGGAATAGGTACACTATGTAGGGAATAGGTACACTATGTAGGGAATAGGTGCATTGTGTAGGGAATATGTGCATTATGTAGGGAATAGGTGCATTGTGTAGGGAATAGGTGCATTATGTGGGGAATAGGTACACTATGTAGGGAATAGGTGCATTATGTAGGGAATAGGTGCATTATGTAGGGAATAGGTGCATTGTGTAGGGAATAGGTACACTATGTAGGGAATATGTACACTATGTAGGGAATAGGTACACTATGTAGGGAATATGTACACTATGTAGGGAATAGGTACACTATGTAGGGAATAGGTGCATTATGTAGGGAATAGGTACACTATGTAGGGAATAGGTGCATTATGTAGGGAATAGGTACACTATGTAGGGAATAGGTGCATTATGTAGGGAATAGGTACACTATGTAGGGAATAGGTACACTATGTAGGGAATAGGTACACTATGTAGGGAATATGTACACTATGTAGGGAATAGGTACACTATGTAGGGAATAGGTACACTATGTAGGGAATAGGTACACTATGTAGGGAATAGGTACACTATGTAGGGAATAGGTACACTATGTAGGGAATATGTACACTATGTAGGGAATAGGTATTTTATGTAGGGAATAGGTGCATTGTGTAGGGAATAGGTGCATTATGTAGGGAATAGGTACACTATGTAGGGAATAGGTACACTATGTAGGGAATAGGTACACTATGTAGGGAATAGGTGCATTGTGTAGGGAATATGTGCATTATGTAGGGAATAGGTGCATTGTGTAGGGAATAGGTGCATTATGTAGGGAATAGGTACACTATGTAGGGAATAGGTGCATTATGTAGGGAATATGTGCATTATGTAGGAAATAGGTGCATTGTGTAGGGAATAGGTGCATTGTGTAGGGAATAGGTACACTATGTAGGGAATAGGTGCATTATGTAGGGAATAGGTGCATTGTGTAGGGAATAGGTGCATTATGTAGGGAATAGGTACACTATGTAGGGAATAGGTACACTATGTAGGGAATAGGTACACTATGTAGGGAATAGGTACACTATGTAGGGAATAGGTGCATTGTGTAGGAAATATGTGCATTATGTAGGGAATAGGTGCATTGTGTAGGGAATAGGTGCATTATGTGGGGAATAGGTACACTATGTAGGGAATAGGTGCATTATGTAGGGAATAGGTGCATTATGTAGGGAATAGGTGCATTGTGTAGGGAATAGGTACACTATGTAGGGAATATGTACACTATGTAGGGAATAGGTACACTATGTAGGGAATATGTACACTATGTAGGGAATAGGTACACTATGTAGGGAATAGGTGCATTATGTAGGGAATAGGTACACTATGTAGGGAATAGGTGCATTATGTAGGGAATAGGTACACTATGTAGGGAATATGTACACTATGTAGGGAATATGTACACTATGTAGGGAATATGTACACTATGTAGGGAATAGGTACACTATGTAGGGAATAGGTACACTATGTAGGGAATAGGTACACTATGTAGGGAATAGGTACACTATGTAGGGAATAGGTACACTATGTAGGGAATAGGTACATTATGTAGGGAATAGGTGCATTGTGTAGGGAATAGGTGCATTATGTAGGGAATAGGTACACTATGTAGGGAATAGGTACACTATGTAGGGAATAGGTGCATTATGTAGGGAATAGGTGCATTGTGTAGGGAATATGTGCATTATGTAGGGAATAGGTGCATTGTGTAGGGAATAGGTGCATTATGTAGGGAATAGGTACACTATGTAGGGAATAGGTGCATTATGTAGGGAATATGTGCATTATGTAGGGAATAGGTGCATTGTGTAGGGAATAGGTGCATTATGTAGGGAATATGTACACTATGTAGGGAATAGGTACACTATGTAGGGAATAGGTACACTATGTAGGGAATAGGTACACTATGTAGGGAATCGGGTGCCTTTTGGGATGAGACCCTTGGAGAGAGTTTGGTCAGCAGAGCTGTTAGGGTTGTTGAAACAGAAGGCCTCATACACTACAGGTTTACATCATGACATGTGGCAAGGCCAGTGAGAGGGAAGGCCTCGCAGAGAATACAGTTGATAGACAGGAGACATCAGAGCATGATGGAATGAATGTACAAACAATAATTCATTATTTGTCACTCTATATTCTGTCTCTCCCTTCTTCTCTTTCTGTCTCAGTCTTTCTCCCTGTATCTCTCTCTTTCTGTCGCTCTCTCTCTATCCCCCTCTTCTCTGTCTCTGTCTCTCTCCCTCTTCTCTCTCTCTCTCTGCCTCGCTCTCTGCCTCTTCTCTATCTCTCTCTCTCTCTCTCTCTCTCTCTCTCTCTCTCCCTCTCTCTCTCTCTCTCTCTATAAATTGAGCAGCTGCTGAAAAATGAGCTCCTGTATATATTGAGATTTAAATGGTTTTTTAGAGTGAAGTACATCGAAAAAATCAAAAGAAAACTGCAAGACTCAATAGAAGACAATACAAGCAACAAACCAAAAAGACAGGATTTTGAAAAAGTAACTATTTTTCATAAAATTATACAGTTATCTTAGCTAGCTGAATTGTTAGCTGAATTGTTTACATGTTGCTAAGCAGTTGCTAGGGACTCTCCTGGAAGAAGCTAGCTAGCTTACAAAGAATAACAAAAAAAATATCTAGTTAACAGAAGAAAGGAAGACAAAATAAGGACAAAATAAGGACAGAAGAAAAAGGAAAAGAAAAAAGGACAACAAAGTGAAACAGTCCTCTGAAGAAACAAGAGAGAATACAAGAAACAGCACTTCTATTGCAACATTGTAGCCAACATCACCAGCGTTGCTATGGAAATTGTTTACCCACCAGACATCCAAACAGAGAAAGCTAAGAAAAGTTTCAAAGGTTTGTTGATGGGACAGAACCGTGAATGCCTGTTTGCAGATCTTACCAGTTACAAAACAAGAGCAAATTTAATTTTTAATACCAATCGAGGGAACATATGGAAAAAGGTTATTTGCAACCATTTCCCTTTCTCAAAAAAGAGGGGCATCAGCCAAGGATGTCAGATCAGCATTTTTGAAGAAGCTGACCAGAGCAACACATATCAAACAGTAAACTTATATAATAATGGAACTGTATTGATACAAGGCAATGATTCAAGCCTCCAGGCTTTTGAGAATAGGTTTGCTACCCTAAAAGAAGACGCTGACATCATCTCAGAAAATGAGGAAAAAGTCAAGGAGGGAGATGGAGAAAAGCAGACCCCAATGGTCTCTGTGACCCAGCAGGAAGCCCTCAACGTCCCTTTACCTACCTCACCTGCAGCAGACAGAGTCAAGGACATGACAATTTCAATAAGAACACCTGCTATGCAACGTTTCCACAACACCCTCTCTCTAGTCGAAGCAGAGGTCATAGAACTCAGAGAGAAGAAGCTTCAAGAGGAGGACACTGTTCAGAAACTCAAAGAAGAGATGAAACAGTTCAGGGAGGAGAGCAGAGCATCCATAGCTAAATTAGAAAGCAGAATGGACAAGCTGAGTCAGACAAATGATGACCTCAGAGACCATCTGAGCACAACTAGAAAGGAGCTCGAACAAAAAGAGAGGTACATTGACACCCTCAACCGGCAGAGAGTCATTGTGTCCTCTGCATCTAGAAAACATGTCCACCAGCTTGGTACAACACAAGCAGAACCTGAGACCAGCATGGCCTCCACTACACAGCCGGATGACACTGCACCAGCCTACCAGTCTGCTCCAGCCCAGGTCAACCTACCAGCCTCTCAGTCTGCTCCAGCCCAGGTCAACCTACCAGCCTCCCAGTCTGCTCCAGCCCAGGTCAGAATACCAGCCTCCCAGTCTGCTCCTGCCCAGGTTAACCTACCAGCCCCCCAGTCTGCTCCAGCCCAGGTCAACCTACCAGCCTCCCAGTCCGCTCCAGCCCAGGTCAGAATACCAGCCTCCCAGTCTGCTCCAGCCCAGGTTAACCTACCAGCCTCCCAGTCTGCTCCAGCCCAGGTCAGAATACCAGCCTCCCAGTCTGCTCCACCCAGACAATCACCCACAACTGCAATTCTAATTGATTCAAATGGGAAGTTCTTAGTCCAGGAAAGATTATTCCCTAGACACCAGGTGTATAAGTTCTGGTGTCCTACAACTGAGAGTGCAATGCAGCTACTCAGTCAGACCAGGATTGACACCCCTGACAACATCATCATCCACACTGGCACAAACGACCTTCATGCCAAAGGTGAAAATGTATCTGGGGCAGTGAGAAGAGTGGCAGAACGGGCACAGGCTATGTTCCCAACAACCAATATAGTTGTGTCCACCCTCCTACCAAGAAAAGACTTCCCAGAAAAGTTGATCGACAAAATAAATCAACAGATCACTGTGGACTGTGCCTCACTGCTCAATGTCAGAACGGCTCACCACCCCACTCTGACATGTCAACACTTATATGATAATATACATCTTGATCAGGACAGTATCAGAACCTTTGCCAAGGACCTAAAAGATGCAACACTTGGCAGGGACCCACACACCCATCACCCCAGCAACAAAGGTCCCCCGCCCCACCTTCTGAAACAACAGTACCTCCACCATCCCGAGGAGAAAAGAGCCAGACATGGCTTATTACAGCACAGCTCTACTAGACCAGGCCCAACACAGCACAGCTCTACTAGACCAGGCCCAACACAGCACAGCTCTACTAGACCCGGCCCATCACAACACAGCTCTACTAGACCTGGCCCATCACAACAAAGCTCTACTAGACCTGGCCCATCACAACACAGCTCTACTAGACCTGGCCCATCACAACACAGCTCTACTAGACCTGGCCCATCACAACAAAGCTCTACTAGACCCGGCCCATCACAACACAGCTCTACTAGACCCGGCCCATCACAACACAGATCTACTAGACCCGGCCCATCACAACGCAGCTCTACTAGACCCGGCCCATCACAACACAGCTCTACTAGACCTGTCCCATCACAACACAGCTCTACTAGACCCAGCCCATCACAACACAGCTCTGACCACTACTCCAGGGTCGGTCAGAACACTGCCCTTCAGGGAAGTAGACCACATGATGCAGTCCACACCATGTATCAATTAGATCGTCAGCCTACATATGCTGAGGTAACCTCTGGCAGAAGACCCCTAGAACAATCAGAGATAGGAGAGGTGCGCCAACTACTGCAACTAATATGCAGACTACTGAGCTAGACAGTCCCTTTAATTCACACACGAGCACGCACGCACGCGCACACACACACACACAAACACACAGGGTTGCAGATTGCACATAACATAAGTACAATGCAATCTTATTCCATTCTTATTAATTTGTTTACAAATATTCCTAAATGTATTGACACCGGTATTATAATAATTATTATATGTAATGGTGTGTGTGTGTGTGTGTGTGTGTGTGTGCGCGTGTGTGTGTATGTATGTATGTGTGTATGTGCATGTATGTGTGTATATATATATATATATATATATATATATGTATGTGTATATATATGTATATATATATGTATGTATGTATGTGTGTGTGTGTATGTATGTGTGTGTGTGTGTGTGTGTATGTATGTATGTATGTATGTATGTGTGTATATGTATGTGTATGTATATATGTGTATGTATGTGTATGTGTATGTATGTATATATATATGTATGTGTATGTATATATGTATGTGTATGTGTATATATGTATGTATATATGTGTATATGTGTATATATACATATTTTATTTTTTTTGTTTTTTTCGATGTACTTTACTCAAACCAGTGAATATCACTTATTATAAATGAGATCATTAACTATCAGCTCTTGGAATATCCAGGGCCTATACTCTTCACATTTTGGTTATAAAACAACTAATCCAGAATTGATTAAAAACATCAAGGGACAGGACATCATAATCCTACTGGAAACATGGTGTCGTGGAGACATAGATACTCAGTGTCCCTCAGGCTATAGAGAAAGTTTACTACCATCAATCAAACATAAAAATGTTAAACGGGGCCGAGACTCAGGTGGAATCATCATTTGGCATAAGCAGGACTTAGCACTGAATGAAATGAAAAAAGGTACCACTCACATTTGGCTAAAACTTAACAAAGGTACAATCTATTGTGACAATGATGTATACATATGTGCAGCTTATGCTCCTCCTTCAGATTCATCATATTATGATGATCAGTTTTTTGACAATCTCCAGACAGAAATCATTACATTTCAGGCGCAGGGTAAAGTGCTTCTTTGTGGAGATTTCAATGCAAGAACAGGTTCTGAGCCTGACTACACTGATGCGGGAGGTAACCACCACATATTTGGACACCCCTCCTTGTACAGTAGCCCTATTATAAATAATAGAAACAGTCCTGACCAAATACTGAACAAAAATGGAAAAGAGTTAGTACATCTCTGTCGAGCCTTAGGCCTGTACATGCTTAATGGTAGAATCAGAGGGGACTCTTTAGGTCAGTTTACTTACTGCTCAGCTCTTGGGACAAGTGTAGTCGATTATGCCATCACTGACATTGACCCCTCCTCCATTAGTGCATTCACTGTCAGACCACAGACACCATTGTCAGATCACAGTCAGATCAACGTGTTTCTGAAGAAATTAACCGGCAATATTCATTCAAAAAAACAGCCCAATAAACTTTACAACATAAACCAATCGTTCAGATGGGCTCCAAACAGTGCAGAGGCATTCATTGAAACATTGAACTCAAATGAAATGATGAACTCTATACAGTTTTTCAATAACTCACAGTACCAAAACAATAAAGATGGTGTCAATTCAGCTACCCAAAACATCAACTGCATATTCCAAAAAGCAGCATCGAAAGCAAATTTGAGAAAACCAAAGCAATGCAACATCAGAAGCAAAAATCTAAATGTTTCTGACAAATGGTTTGATAATGAATGTAAAACAATTAGAAAACACCTAAGACAAATGTCAAACAAAAAACATAAGCAGCAAAACAACCCAGAGCTACGATATGAATACTTTGAAACTCTGAAACAGTATAAACAAACACTGAAATGCAAGAAATTGAATTATACCAACAAGACACTTGATGAAATTGAAAACGCAATTGACCAAAATCAGTTCTGGGACATGTGGAACAATTTAAGCACAACAAAGCCACAAGAATTAGCAATACAAGATGTAGGAATTTGGAAAACTTACTTTGATAATCTATACAAAAACATCCCACAAAAAGACTTAAACCAGAACCAATTAGAAATTAAAGAAAAATTGAACATCCTGGAATCAGTCATTAAAAACAACCAAAATCCATTAGATTACCCAATAACCCAACAAGAACTAAATGAAAAGCTAAAATCTATTAAATCAAAAAAGGCTTGTGGTGTAGACAACATCAGAAATGAAATGCTGAAAAACAGCACACCTGAGTTGCAAAATGCTGTGCTTAAATTGTTCAACATGGTTTTAACTTCTGGCTGCTTCCCTGATGTCTGGAACCAGGGGCTCATCTCCCCTATCCACAAAAGTGGAGACAAATCAGACCCCAATAATTACAGGGGAATTTGCGTCAACAGTAACTTGGGAAAGATTTTCTGTAGCATTTTGAATTCAAGAATTCAAACCTTTCTTCAAGAAAAAAATGTAATAAGTAAATGTCAAATTGGCTTTCTCCCTAACCATCGCACTACTGACCATATATACACCTTACACACACTAATTAATAAACACGTCCACCAAAAAAAAGAGGGCAAAATCTTTGCTTGCTTTATTGACTTTAAAAAAGCATTTGATTCGATTTGGCATGAAGGGCTATTCTACAAAATTCTACAAAGTGGGCTTGGTGGTAAGGTGTATGACTTAATAAAATGTATGTACACAGAAAATAAGTGTGCAATAAAAATCAAAAACCAAAGAACAGAATTTTTTTCACAATGTCGAGGTGTGAGACAAGGCTGCAATTTGAGTCCAAATCTTTTCAACATTTATATCAATGAATTAGCAGACATGTTGGACCAATCTCCAGCCCCAGGACTCACACTATTTGACACAGAGGTGAAATACCTGCTATATGCTGATGACTTGGTACTTCTATCACCAACCAAAGAAGGTCTTCAACAAAACATTAATATTCTGGAGCAATATTGCCATAATTGGGCCCTGGCAGTAAATTTCCAAAAAACTAAAATCATGATTTTCCAAAAAAAAACCAGATGTCAGAAACAAAAATGTAAATTCACCCTGAACAACACCTTAATTGAACACACAAAAAATTACACCTACCTTGGTCTGACCATATCTGCATCGGGAAACTTTAATATGGCAGTGAAGGCACTCAAAGAAAAAGCCCGCAGAGCAATGTATGCAATAAAAATGAAATTATTCAAAATCAACATCCCAATTAGAATTTGGACTAAAATATTTGACAGTGTAATCCTACCAATAGCACTTTATGGAAGTGAGGTTTGGGGGCCACTCAATAAACTGGATTTTAAAATGTGGGACAAACATCCAATTGAAACCCTACATGCAGAATTCTGTCGGAAAATTCTACAAGTCCAGAGAAATACACCAACTAATGCATGTAGGGCAGAATTGGGCCGTTTTCCAGTAATAATGAAAATACAGAAAAGATCATTAAAATTTTGGCTACATCTAAATTCAAGTCCAAATTCGAGTCTGCAATTTAAAGCACTTCAAGCCCAAGAGCTGAGCCCAGAAACGAGCCCTCTCAGTCAGCTGGTGTTGGACCTCACCAATCAAGCTGACACCAGCACTGCTTCAAAAGAAAGAATTCCAATAAACAAAATCATGAACCAATCAAAGGAATCATACTTACAATACTGGAAAAACGAAACAAAATCCCAAAGCCGACTAAATTGCTATCTGACCCTAAACAGAGAATATGAATTGGCTGATTATCTCTACTCTGTCAGAGATACGAAGCAGAGACAGATCCTTACCAAGTACAGGCTGAGTGACCACCGATTGGCAATAGAAACCGGCAGACATAAAAAGACATGGCTACCCAAAGAGGAGCGTGTATGTGGTCACTGCATGACAGGGGAGGTAGAGACAGAGATGCACTTTCTCCTTTACTGTGATAAATATTCCTCACAAAGAGATTCATTATTCACAGAAATGACTACATATATTCCACATTTTTACAAATTGAACCCAGAGGAAAAACTAAGAATACTCATGGGCGAAGGAGCAATGGCTCCTCTTGCAGCCAAATATGTATTTTCCTGCCATAGCCTGAGGGACACTGAATAATAACATCTGCATAGTAAACAGTAACTTACTTATTATTACTATTATTGTTATTACTATAATTATTAATGTTTACTGTAGACTGTTACCATTTTATTGTATTTATTGTATTTATTTTTTTATTATTATTTACTACCATTTTATATTATTATTTGCTATCATTTACAATTTTGTTACAATGTATATTGTATACATTGTTGCTTTGGCAATATTGACACAATGTTTTTCATGCCAATAAAGCAGCTTGAATTTGAATTTGAATTTGAGAGAGAGAGAGAGAGAGAGAGAGAGAGAGAGAGAGAGAGAGAGAGAGAGAGAGAGAGAGAGAGAGAGAGAGAGAGAGAGAGAGAGAGAGAGAGAGAGAGAGAGAGAGAGAGAGAGAGAGAGAGAGAGAGAGAGAGAGAGAGAGAGAGAGAGAGAGAGAGAGAGAGAGAGAGAGAGAGAGAGAGAGAGAGAGAGAGAGAGAGAGAGAGAGAGAGAGAGAGAGAGAGAGAGAGAGAGAGAGAGAGAGAGAGAGAGAGAGAGAGAGAGAGAGAGAGAGAGAGAGAGAGAGAGAGAGAGAGAGAGAGAGAGAGAGAGAGAGAGAGAGAGAGAGAGAGAGAGAGAGAGAGAGAGAGAGAGAGAGAGAGAGAGAGAGAGAGAGAGAGAGAGAGAGAGAGAGAGAGAGAGAGAGAGAGAGAGAGAGAGAGAGAGAGAGAGAGAGAGAGAGAGAGAGAGAGAGAGAGAGAGAGAGAGAGAGAGAGAGAGAGAGAGAGAGAGAGAGAGAGAGAGAGAGAGAGAGAGAGAGAGAGAGAGAGAGAGAGAGAGAGAGAGAGAGAGAGAGAGAGAGAGAGAGAGAGAGAAGAGAGAGAGAGAGAGAGAGAGAGAGAGAGAGAGAGAGAGAGAGAGAGAGAGAGAGAGAGAGAGAGAGAGAGAGAGAGAGAGAGAGAGAGAGAGAGAGAGAGAGAGAGAGAGAGAGAGATCCGGAGTTGAAAAATGAGCTCCTGTATATATTGAGATTTAAATGGTTTTTTAGAGTGAAGTACATCGAAAAAATCAAAAGAAAACTGCAAGACTCAATAGAAGACAATACAAGCAACAAACCAAAAAGACAGGATTTTGAAAAAGTAACTATTTTTCATAAAATTATACAGTTATCTTAGCTAGCTGAATTGTTTAAATGTTGCTAAGCAGTTGCTAAGGACTCTCCTGGAAGAAGCTAGCTAGCTTACAAAGAATAACAAAAAAATATCGAGTTAACAGAAGAAAGGAAGACAAAATAAGGACAGAAGAAAACAGGACAACAAAGTGAAACAGTCCTCTGAAGAAACAAGAGACCATAATACAAGAAACAGCACTTCTATTGCAACATTGTAGCCAACATCACCAGCGTTGCTATGGAAATTGTTTACCCACCAGACATCCAAACAGAGAAAGCTAAGAAAAGTTTCAAAGGTTTGTTGATGGGACAGAACCATGAATGCCTGTTTGCAGATCTTACCAGTTACAAAACAAGAGCAAATTTAATTTTTAATACCAATCGAGGGAACATATGGAAAAAGGTTATTTGCAACCATTTCCCTTTCTCAAAAAAGAGGGGCATCAGCCAAGGATGTCAGATCAGCATTTTTGAAGAAGCTGACCAGAGCAACACATATCAAACAGTAAACTTATATAATAATGGAACTGTATTGATACAAGGCAATGATTCAAGCCTCCAGGCTTTTGAGAATAGGTTTGCTACCCTAAAAGAAGACGCTGACATCATCTCAGAAAATGAGGAAAAAGTCAAGGAGGGAGATGGAGAAAAGCAGACCACAATGGTCTCTGTGACCCAGCAGGAAGCCCTCAACGTCCCTTTACCTACCTCACCTGCAGCAGACAGAGTCAAGGACATGACAATTTCAATAAGAACACCTGCTATGCAACGTTTCCACAACACCCTCTCTCTAGTCGAAGCAGAGGTCATAGAACTCAGAGAGAACAAGCTTCAAGAGGAGGACACTGTCCAGAAACTCAAAGAAGAGATGAAACAGTTCAGGGAGGAGAGCAGAGCATCCATAGCTAAATTAGAAAGCAGAATGGACAAGCTGAGTCAGACAAATAATGACCTCAGAGACCATCTGAGCACAACAAGAAAGGAGCTCGAACAAAAAGAGAGGTACATTGACACCCTCAACCGGCAGAGAGTCATTGTGTCCTCTGCATCTAGAGAACATGTCCACCAGCTTGGTACAACACAAGCAGAACCTGAGACCAGCATGGCCTCCACTACACAGCCGGATGACACTGCACCAGCCTACCAGTCTGCTCCAGCCCAGGTCAACCTACCAGCCTCTGTCTGCTCCAGCCCAGGTCAACATACCAGCCTCCCAGTCTGCTCCAGCCCAGGTCAGAATACCAGCCTCCCAGTCTGCTCCAGCCCAGGTTAACCTACCAGCCTCCCAGTCTGCTCCAGCCCAGGTCAACCTACCAGCCTCCCAGTCTGCTCCAGCCCAGGTCAGAATACCAGCCTCCCAGTCTGCTCCAGCCCAGGTTAACCTACCAGCCTCCCAGTCTGCTCCAGCCCAGGTCAGAATACCAGCCTCCCAGTCTGCTCCACCCAGACAATCACCCACAACTGCAATTCTAATTGATTCAAATGGGAAGTTCTTAGTCCAGGAAAGATTATTCCCTAGACACCAGGTGTATAAGTTCTGGTGTCCTACAACTGAGAGTGCAATGCAGCTACTCAGTCAGACCAGGATTGACACCCCTGACAACATCATCATCCACACTGGCACAAACGACCTTCATGCCAAAGGTGAAAATGTATCTGGGGCAGTGAGAAGAGTGGCAGAACGGGCACAGGCTATGTTCCCAACAACCAATATAGTTG